>NC_036850.1:3822237-3871750 GCF_002910315.2 Salvelinus sp. IW2-2015 | reverse complement strand
ACAATTTCTACAGCACTTTTCATGACAGGGTTCAGATTTCAGATATTTTTACCTCTGATCTGGAGTCTGTTTTTAAGGCGACAGTGAATGCTATGAAGAAACCGACACTGCCTACGTCTTCCTCTGGGTGTCTGTACGTCATCACGTTTTGAATGAAATCGAGTGGGACATTCACAGCCATTATAAAAGACCAAATGTATAGGACCGCCCTTTCTCGTCGTGCGCCTGAAGCGTGAAGGCCATCGGACTTGCCTCGTTCCAAATCGTTGTCTAACCAGCAATATTTCTCCGGTCATGTTTTCAGTCGTTATAGTTGTTAAAAACATCATAATGTAGTTAATTTGAACCGTTTTATAGCAATTTATACCGTTTAGTGCGATTTTGAGAATTTATTTGTTGTGCACTCTGAAACTTTGGACACGTTTTGGGGTGTCGGTCGTTGGTGGTGGAATTTCGAAGGCAGAGGACATCTATCGACCAAAAGACGTTTATAACATAAAAGGATACATTGCCCAAGAATCTGATGAAGAACAGCTCAAAGTAAGCAATATTTAATATGATAAATCGTGTTTCTGTCGAAATATTTAAACGCATATTTCGCCATTTTGTTTGTGTATAGCTTCACTTGGCGACCCTGTATTGAAAAGTAAGGATCATTTTAAAAATGTAAATCAGCGGTTGCATTAAGAACTAATTTGTCTTTCGATTCCTGTCAACCCTGTATTTTTTAGTCAAGTATATGATAGCTTTCAATTAAACTAGATCACTCTGATAGATGACGTCAGACATATTGAGGCTGTTTCTAGTATTTTTATTGTAACACGGTTTTGTATGGCTAAATATGCACCTTTTCGAACAACTGTATATGTATATTGTAAAATGATGTTACAGGAGTGTCGATCGGAAGAATTCTGAGAAGGTTAGTGAAAAAATTAATATATTTTGGCGGTGATTAGTTATAGCGCTCTTTGGCTGGAATCGATGCTCTGGTAACGTTTGCACATGTGGTATGCTAACTATCGATTTATTGTGTTTTCGCTGAAAAACGCTTAGAAAATCTGAAATATTGGATGCAATCTAGCATACAAAAGAAGAACATGCTCCGGGATCTTTTTCCATTTCTAATCGCTTCTGTGGTCTGATTTTATAAGACAATGTTTTATGATGAGTGGAAAGTTGTGGTCATTCACGTGTTGCTCGTTATCTAGTAATTCTAGTCATTGTGAATCGTCTCTGTACCACTCAGAGACAAAATTCCAACTTCTATAGAAACTAGAAGGTGTTTTCTATCCAATAATAACAATAATATGCATATTGTACGATCAAGAATTTAGCACGAGGCAGTTTAATTTGGAGACCCAAATATGCTAATGCGGAACAGCACCCCCTATAGTTCCAAGAAGTTTTTAATTAAGTATATTTAAACCAAATACTTTTAGACTTCAACTCAAGTAATATTTTAGTGGCTGACTTTCACTTTTACTTGAGTAGCTTTCTATTAAGGTATCTATACTTTCTCAAGTATGACAATTGGGTACTTTTTCCACCACTGCCATTTACTAGAAATATGGAGTGGGAAAGCGGCCACACGTTTGGAAAATTAATACAGTGGCTTGCAAAAGTATTCACCTCCTTAGCATATTTTCTATATGTTGCATTACAACCTGTAATCTAATTGGATTTTTATTTGGATTTCATGTAATGGACAAAGTAGTCCAAATTGGTGAAGTGAAGTGAAAAAAATTACTTGTTTAAAACCTGTTTGGGATAGGGTGCAGCATTTTCCCTTTTGGATGAAATGCGTGCCCAGAGTAAACTGCCTGCTACTCTGTCCCAGATGCTAATATATGCATAGTATTAGTAGTATTGGATAGAAAACACTCTGAAGTTTCTAAAACTGTTTGAATGATGTCTGTGAGTATAACAACTCATATGGCCTACCGAATACACAGGGTCTATGGGGTCAAGTTGCACTTCCTAAGGCTTCCACTAGATGTCAACCGTCTTTAGAAACTTGTTTCAGGCTTCTGCTATAAAGGAGGGGGGAATGGGAGCTGAATGAGTCAGGTGTATGGCAGGTGAGTGTCTCAGGCTCGTGATGCGCGGTCCCGACAGAGTTAGCTCTCGTTCCAATGCTTTTCCACAGACAATGGAATTCTGCAGTTGGAACATTATTGAAGTTTTATGTTAAAAACATCCGAAAGATTGATTCCATACATCGTTTGACTTGTTTCTACTTTCCAGTTTTTGTCTGGACGTAGTGCTCGCGCCTCATGAAGATGGATTACTGGGCTAAACACGCTAACAACAAGTGGCTATATGGACATACATTATGGACTTTATGGAACTTTATGGAACAAATCAGTAATTTAACTTCTACTTAATACTCATCCCGGATCCGGGAGCATCCTCATCAGTAAAAAGCTGACTAGCATAGCCTAGCATAGCGCCACAAGTAAATAATAGCATATAAATATCATGAAATCACAAGTCCAATACAGCAAATGAAAGATAAACATCTTGTGAATCCAGCCATCATTTCCAATTTTTTAATGTTTTACAGCGAAAACACAATATGTATATTTCTATTAGCTAACCACAATAGCAAAAGACTCAACCGCATATTTTCACAATTTTTCTACCGCATAGGTAGCTATCACAAAACCGATATAGAGATATAATTAGTCACTAACCAAGTAATTAGTCACTAACCACAACTTCATCAGATGACAGTCTTATAACATGTTATACAATAAATCTATGTTTTGTTCGAAAAATTTGCATATTTGAGGTATAAACCATAGTTTTACATTGCAGCTACAATCACAAATAGCACCGAAGCAGCCAGAATAATTACAGAGAGCCACGTGAAATACCTAAATACTCATCATAAAACATTTATGAAAAATACATGGTGTACAGCAAATGAAAGATAAACATCTTGTGAATCCAGCCAATATTTCAGATTTTTTAAGTGTTTTACAGCGAAAACACAATATAGCATTATATTAGCTTACCACAATAGCCAAACACAAATGCATTTATCAGCAGCAAAAGGTAGCGATCGCAAAAAAACTGCAAAATATATAAAATGTTTCACTAACCTTGACCAACTTCATCAGATGACAGTCCTATAACATCAGGTTATACAATACACTTATGTTTTGTTCGAAAATGTACATATTTAGAGCTGAAAACCATGGTTATACATTGTGAAAATGTATCAACTTTTTATATTTGTTGTTTTTAACACTCTGAAGTTTCTAAAACTGTTTGAATTATATCTGTGAATAAAACAGAACTCATTTAGCAGGCAAACTTCCAAACAGGAAGTGAAAATTCTGAAATGGGTCTCTGTGAAGGGCTGCTCCTATTCAATTGCCTTGTATTTATGGATATCTATGCACTTCATACGCCTTCCACTAGATGTCAACAGGCAGTGGGAGGTGGAATGGGGTGTCTAGCTTGATCTGAGGTCGAACAAGAGCTCTTGGAATGACGTGACCACAATTTCCTTTGTCTACCAAGGCGCGGGAAGGACATCAGCATTGGCTTCTGAAAAGCATTCGGTATAGACGGTGGATGTCTCCCGCTCTGATTTTATTTGATAGATGTGATAAAAACATCATAAAGTAGTTTTTAGTAGAACGTTGAATGAGGTGAATGAACGTTGAATGAGGTGTCTAGCCTGATGTGGGACCGAATGAGAGCTTTTGGAGTGACATGTCAGCCATATTGGCAGTATTTTGCTGCGCCCCTGGGTGCACCATATCGTTTTCTGCAATGCGTTTGGTAGACACGAAGAAATGCTCCGTCTGGGACGTTATTGGATACATATGAGAAAAACATCCTAAAGATGGATTTTCAACTGAGTTTGACCAGTTTATTCACATTTTATTATGACTTTTGGAATTTTTCGTTCCATGCGTCAAACTTTCATGGACACCTGAGCTACACCATGCTAGCCAAAGTTGCTAATTCGACAGAAGAAATGGACATTCTAAAACAAAACAACGATTTATTGTGGAACTAGGACTCCTGGCACTGCATTCTGATGAAAGTTCATCAAAGKTAAGAGAATATTTATGATGTTATTTCGTATTTTTGTTGAATATGTTGACTCCAACATGGCGGAGAATGGTTGAGCGCTGTCTCAGATTATTGTATGCTGTGCTTTTTACTTAAGTAATTGTTTTAAATCTAACACAGCGGTTGCATTAATAACCTTTTCTCAATATAGGGGGTGCTGTTTCAACGTTACCATTTATCGTTCCCAAATTAAACTGCCTCGTACTCAATTCTTGCTCGTACAATATGCATATTATTATTACTATTGGATAGAAAACAATCTCTAGTTTCTAAAACCGTTTGAATTATGTCTGTGGGTGAAACAGAACTCTTTCTGCAGCGAAATTCATGACAGGAACTGCGAAGGGTCTGGAAACGAGCCTCTGTTCTCAGATCAGTTTAAAGCTCTGTATGTATCCTATGGGTCGACATGAACTGCACGCGCCTTCCCCTGGATGTCAGTAACCAATGAGAATTGGAATGGAGTTTCTACGTAGATTTCAGACTTTATAAAAGGCCATGGCATGGGGGTGCGCTCTTTTCGACGTTCGTCAAGACGCAAAGGAGGACCTCAGGATGGCATGCTCAAAAGCTCTCGTTATAGGCCTAAGATATATCCGTCTGTGATTTAATTCGATATAGGTGTTAGAAAACATCATAACGAAGTTATTTTAAACGAGTTATATCAGTTTATGCGAGTATATTGCGATTTTCGGAATTTCCTTAGTATTGCTGTTTGAACATTTGGGCATGTCTGCGCCACATAGCTATTGTTAGCTGCTAGTTCCAAAGTTGAAGAGGACGTTTTACAACCGAGCAACGATTCTTTTGGACAAAGACAACTTGCCCAAGATTCTGATGGAAGCTCGTCCAAAAGTAAGAGCTATTTATGTGTTATTCCGTATTATGTGGAAAAATGTAAAAGGATTTGTCCGCCATTTGCGGCACTGGTCTGGCTGTAACGCACACTGTATGTCTAGTAATGTTAATTTAAAATCTAACACAGCGGTTGCATTAATAACTAATGCATCTTTCATTTGCTGTCCAACCTGTATTTTTTAGTCAAGTTTACGATTATTTATCGATTAGATTAGGTGCCTCTCCAAGATGGCGCCGGCAGAATGCATGAAATGCTGCTACTGATCACATTGTATAACCGATTTGTGCTGCTTAAATATGCACATTTTCGAACAAAACCTATATGCATTGTGTAATATGATGTTTCCAGGACTGTCATCTGATGAAGTTTATCAAGGTTAGTCCAATTATATATCTTTTGCTGGATTGTTACGATCGCTAACATTTGCTGCTGGTAAATGCGGTTGTGTTTCTGGCTATTGTGGTAAGCTAATATAATGCTATATTGTGTTTCGCTGTAAAACACAATATAGCATTATATTAGCTTACCACAAACCACAAATCTACATATTGGCTGGTTACAAAATGTTGGGCTTTCATTTGCTGTACGCTGTGTATTTATCAGAAATGATTTATGATGAGTAATTAGGTATTTGACGTTGGTCTCTGTAATTATTCTGGCTGCATCGACGCAATTTCAGATTGCAGCTGCAATGTAGAACTGTGATTTATACCTGAAATATGCACATTTTTCGAACAAAACATATGCTATCAATAATATGTTATCAGACTGTCATCTGATGAAGTTGTTTCTTGGTTAGTGGCTATTTATATCTTTATTGGTCGAATTAGTGATGGCTACTGATGGAGTAAAAAACTGGTGGAGTAAAAAAGTGGTGTCTTTTGCTAACGTGGTTAGCTAATAGATTTACATATTGTGCTCTTCCTGTAAAACATTTTAAAAATCAGAAATGATGGCTGGATTCACAAGATGTGTATCTTTCATCTGGTGTCTTGGACTTGTGATTTAATGATATTTAGATGCTAGTATTTACTTGTGGCGCTATGCTAGGCTATGCTAGTCAGCTTTTTTACTGATGGGGGTGCTCCCGGATCCGGGATGCGTAGCAAGTAGAAGTTAAGAACCAGTGTATCTTTAATTATATGTCCAACATGTATTTTTCAGCAAGTTTATGATGAGTTTTTCTGTTAGATTACGTGACTCTCCAAAATTTCTCCGGACAATTTGGAGCATTTTGCGCCATGTTCACAATGTAAAACCAGGATTTGTAGCTATAAATATGCACATTTTGAACAAAACAAAAATGTATTGTATAACATGATGTTATAAGACTGTCATCTGATGAAGTTGTTCAAAGGTTAGTGATTATTTTTATCTCTATTTGTGGGTTTTGTGAAAGCTATCTTTGCGGTGAAAAAATTGCGTGTTTTGGGCTATTTTGGTGAGCTAACATAAATATATGTTGTGTTTTCGCTGTAAAACATTTTTTAAAAATCGGACATGTTGGCTGGATTCACAAGATGTTTATCTTTCATTTGCTGTACAACATGTATTTTTCATAAATGTTTTATGATGAGTATTTATGTATTTCACGTTGCTCTCTGTAATTATTCTGGCTTTTTTGGTGCCATTTACGATCATTGCACCAATGTAAAACCAGGATTTGTAGCTATAAATATGCACATTTTCGAACAAAACATAAATGTATTGTATAACATGATGTTATAAGACTGTCATCTGATGAAGTTGTTCAAAGGTTAGTGATTCATTTTATCTCCATTTGTGGGTTTTGTGAAAGCTATCTTTACGGTGAAAAAATGGCGTTGTGTGTTGCACTATTGTGGTGAGCTAACATAAATATATGTTGTGTTTTCGCTGTAAAATATTTAAAAAATCGGACATGTTGGCTGGATTCACAAGATGTTTATCTTTCATTTGCTGTATTGGACTTGTGATTTCATGAAATTATATTATATGATATTCCCTGTGGCGCTAGGCTAGGCTATGCTAGTCAGCGTTTCTGATGAGGAGGATCCCGGATCCGGGAGGATGATTAAGTAGAGGTTTTAAGGAGAAGTATATTTTTAATTCTGTGAATAACACTTGTTTCTTTTATCAATGTTTATTATGAGTATTTCTGGGATTTGATATGGCTATCTGCAAAATCACCGGATGTTTAGGAATCAAAACATTACTGCACGTAACGCGCCAATGTAAAATGAGATTTTTGGATATAAATATGCACATTATCGAACAAAACATACATGTATTGTGTAACATGATGTCCTATGAGTGTCATCTGATGAAAATCATCAAAGGTTAGTGCATCATTTTATCTATATTTCTGCTTTTTGTGACTCCTATCTTTGGCTGGAAAAATGGCTGTGTGTTTTTTTGACTTGGCTCTGACCTAACATAATCATATGTTGTGCTTTCGCTGTAAAGTATTTTTGAAATCGGACGCGATTTGTAGATTAACAAGAAGTTTATCTTTCATTTGGTGTATTGCACCTGTTATTGTGTGAAGTTACATATTTCAAAAGAATTAAATTGAATTTCCCGCGCTGCCTTTTCAGCGGAATGTTGTCGAGGGGTTCCGCTAGCAGAACACCTGCGCTAGAAAGGTTACATAAAAAAAAAAAAAGAAAAACGGAAAAGTGGTGCGTGCATATGTAATCACCCCCTTTGCAATGAAGCCCCTAAATAAGATCTGGTGCAAACAATTACCTTTAGAAGTCACATAATTTGGTTAATAAAGTCCACCATTGTGCAATCTAAGTGTCATATGATCTGTCACATGATCTCAGTATATATACACCTGTTCTGAAAGGCCCCAGAGTCTGCAATGCCACTAAGCAAGGGGCACCACCAAGCAAGACGCACCATGAAGACCAAGGAGCTCTCCAAACASGTCAGGGACAAAGTTGTGGAGAAGTAGAGATCAGGGTTGGGTTATAAAGAATATCAGAAACTTTGAACATTTCACGGAGCACTATTAAAAAATGGAAAGAACATGGCACCAAACCAAACCTTCCAAGACAGGGGCCGCCCACCAAAACTCACGGACCAGGCAAGGAGGGTATTAATCAGAAAGGCAACAAAGAGACCAAAGATAACCCTGAAGGTGATGCAAAGCTCCACGGCGGAGATTGGAGAATCTGTCCATAGGACCACTTTAAGCCATACACTCCATAGAGTTGGGCTTTACAGAAGAGTGGCTAGAAAAAGCCATTACTTAAAGAAAAAAATAAGCAAACATGTTTGGTGTTCAACAACGGTCATGTGGGAGACTCCCCAAACATATGGAAGAAGGTACTCTGGTCAGATGAGACTAAAACTGAGCTTTTTGGCAATAAAGGAAAACACTGTGTCTGGCGCAAACCCATACCTCTCATCACCACGAGAATCCCATCCCATGTTTTTATTGGCAGGGACTGGGAAACTAGTCAGAATTGAAGGAATGATGGATGGCACTAAATACAAAGTAATTATTGAGGGAAACCCGTTTCAGTCCTYCAGAGATTTAAGACTAGGAAAGAGGTTCACCTTCCAGCAGGACAATGACCCTAAGCATACTGCTATAGCAACATTCGAGTGGTTTAAGGGGAAACATTTAAATGTCTTGGAATGGCCTAGTCAAAGCCCAGACCTCAATCCAATTGAGAATCTGTGTTATGACTTAAAGATTGCTGTACACCAACGGAGCCCATCCAACTTGAAGGAGCTGAAGCAGTTTTGCCTTGAAGAATGGGCAAAAATCCCAGTGGCTAGATGTGCCAAGCTTATAGAGACATACCCCAAGAGACTTGCAGCTGTAATTGCTGCAAAAGGTGGCTCTACAAAGTATTGAATTTGGGGGGGTTAATAGTTATGCACGCTCAAGTTTTCTGTTTTTTTTGTCTTATTTCTTGTTTGTTTCACGCCCAAAATTATTTTGCATCTTCAAAGTGGTAGACATGTTGTGTCAATCAAATGATACAAATACCCCAAAAATCAATTTTAATTCCAGGTTGTAAGGTAGCAAAATAGGAAAAATGCCAAAGGGGTGAATACTTACACAAGCCACTGTAGACGCTGCAGTAAATAAATCTGAATAAAAACGTCTGTCTTGTCCAGGACCGGAGTCTACGCAGACCGGTGCACCATAGCCAATCAGAGGTACAGTAGACCTATATACAAACAAGCCATTTGCCACAAGAGCCTGGCATCATTCACTTTGAATGAACTGTGTTTTTACAGGCAGTTGCAACAGAGCGACTTTAGATTACTGGAACGCATTCGGCCAAAAGCCACAAAATACACTTGAATGGATTTCTGCAAATATGTAGCTAAATACCACGGGAGTCATCTTACATCTGGAACTTTACAGTCCGATTGATCAAACATATCAAACATATGGGTCATAAAATGTATTTAATGTATGGCTCATCAGGCTTAGGTAGCATCAGGCTTGAATTTTCAATCAAAGCTCTAATCATATCCAGACATAGGCCGATTTATATGCTTTATAATTAATTTGAATGACACTTACGGTTTTGGTGGGAAATACCGGGTTACCCAGGAGAAAAGTGATTTATTCTCGGGATGGAACATTTGTAAAATACCAGGAAAATATTCAACCCTAGTCCCAACCAAGCACCCAGGCTAACTGGCTAAAGTTGGCTAGCTTGCTACTTCCAAACACAAATGAGAGAACACCTAATTTACCATTTTACTCGCCCTAGCAGAGATGGTTAGGCTGTTTACATGTTATATAAAGCATTCTTGAGTAACTATTACTTTTTTTGCCTAAGTTTACTGACACCGTCATATTCATAAGTTATTCTGTGCTCTGTCACACTAAGACAAGAGTGCTCTGAAATCGGAGTTGATAACTAGCCAGAGTGAATTTGCAAATGCAAGAGATATGCTAACTAACTGAATAACAGTCGTTCAGCATAGCTAGCTAGCTAGCAAAGCGATTCACATTTCTTGCTAGCTACCAAATTACACCTGCATCTCTAGCTGTGTATAGCCACTGAAAAACTATGAGGGGAAAAATTCAGTCACTCACCCACTCCTGCAATGGCATGACGTCCTCATAGCAGCTAGCTAGCTAACTTTAGGCTCTGTGGTTTTAGCTTGCTACATAAAAGAATACGCTATCATATTAACCACTTTATGACTGACTTGTGATCATTGCCCTTGCTAGTTTAATCAAACTATTGAATGACATGCCCAGCCTTAGTTACATTTGTCAGTTTTTGTCCAAAATATTGAGTCATTGAAAGTGAAACAGTGCATCCCGAATGGAGACAGCAAACAATGTACCAGGCCAGCTATGATTTACAACCTGATAGCAACATTTTTTCGACTACCAATAAATGTATTGGTGAATTATATTAATCATGCATTGAACTGTATCCATCTATTCCGCCAACAATGCCTTAGTGTATGTCATGGAACGTTGAGTCAAATATAAGACCTCTTATAAAGTTTGTTTTGTAGCAAGAACTGGGAATTTAATATTTTTGACTGATATGATTATCTGTTTGTTTCATATCTGCAAAGTAGTTCAAATTAAGTCAGTTCCACTTTAAGTAAAGAGCATTCCAAAGTTCTATGCAACAAAGTTTAGTCTTGACAAGTCAGAAGGCAACAAAGATATTGATTGTATACATGGAAAAAAAAAGAGAGACCTTATTTAACAAAAACCTTCATGTTCCACCCAATTAAAAAGGTAGATCGCAACAGTAGCCCAGATACTGGTGCTGAATGGCCAATGTGATGTACCATTGATATGCCTGGTTGATCCCCCTGCAATTGAAACGCTTTTACATGCAGAACCACGATTGCCTGAGATATTCAGCTGAGGGTTGGAGATAAAGCTAGGTGGTATGAAAGCTAATTAAACTTTTCCCATCCGCAGTCAGTTCTGTTATGGTCATTGCTGTGACTTTTCTGTTGCAGTAATTGCCATATGTCATTTCTGCAACAGTCATCGCCGTAACAGTTACTTCTGTAACAGTGTTGTTTGGTACTGTTGGGTTCTATGTCTTCATAGATGATACATTATCGGAAAGCACGAGTTAAAATGTACTTGGAAGCTGGGTCGTATAAAAGTCATTGTGTGTGTATGCGCACCAAACAGTTTTTTTTTCTGGTCATGTCCAATGTGTATATTTTGGTAATTGTGTGTGTGTGTGTGTGTGTGTCTGTGTGTATAAAGTGAATGGAATAGTGGCAAAAAGGGTCTTTCTAAAATCCCCAAATCTATGAAGATTATATTCTAATTTCACAGCTCGTTTCTTGGCTGCACCAAACCTCCCATGTGGGCGGACTGTCTGTTGACATTTTTTTTGATGACCAAATGGGGCTCAACAGTTCTCGTATCAGGGGCCAAATTCCATCAGTTTTGTATTAAGTGTATTTTTTTCACTTTCTTTGTTGATTCAACTAATGCACACTGCTTTATAGTGAAAACTAGAAGTAGGTGACTACCTCTGTCACGCTTAATCCCACTCTCCTTCTTTGGTGCTCGACGTCGCCGGTCTACTAACCACCGGTCCTGGCACCATCATTAGTCAAACCTGCTCCCTGTCATTATGCACACCTGGACCTCATGACCAATATTTATCTGACTATAACCTTGATTACTCTCCCTTTATTTAGCCCCCGGTAGCCTCAGTTATCAGGCAGTTGGTTTTGTCTCGTTAAGTACGCTTCGTGTTTTGTTTATCTACCTATTATTATTAATACATTTGTCTTCTGCACCTGCTTCCTGACTCCCAGCAATTACATTACACTCTAACTCTATTGGGGTCCATGAAAAATTGGTGAATTTGCGAGATGCGTGACTTCCCCAAGAAATATGTATTTAAGAAAATGATCTAATTAAGTCTGAACAATTAAAGGCCTCTAACAATATTGTATAGGAAGTCCTAATTCACCTGTGGAGGGAGTCTAGTTGCTGTGTTTTGCATTCGCCATAGGGACTAAATAAATATGTATCTGACTGTAATGTGTAAAATACTGCAAATCAAGTTTGAATTGAGCTGTATGTCTGAGTGAGGTTAGTCAAGTATGGTAGCAGCCAAGCAATRGTCATTATATAGTAATTTATTCMGTTTTGGCAGATGTCATCTGAAGGGCAACTTACAGGGTTTACCAGAGTCATAGTACAATACTTTATAATAACAACATTTTACAGCTGCAGTTCAATTGTTTTTTACAAGGAGCAATGGAGATATGTGCTGCTGCAAAGAAACMGCATATAATGTGAACACACAGCTGATTGGGAAAAGTGTGCAGCATGTTACGTGAACCCTCTGTCATAAGCCAGACAGCACCTTAAAGGAAAAATTAAATCATTTTGAATGTTATCGTTTTTGGGAATCTTTGAGCAATGTTCTATCGATTCTCGGTGTCATTTCATGTTCTTATTTTGCCATCTTGGGCAGAAATACAGCCGGTATAAGTCAGTTTATGTCAAATTATCAAATATCTTCACTACTTGTCTATAACAGCTTGTAAGACTTTATGAAAGAGCGTACAAGCAAAGGGTTTACACAACATATTCAAGCCAACAGGCAAACAACTGACACATTGGCACTTCCTAGAGACACTCAAATCACCTTCCTCTTAGCTTAGCATAGGCTAGCACTCATCTTCATGTACCCATTTGAGACTTACGTACATGAAAGTTGTTTCGATTGCACATTATAATGAAGTAATGATCACATAAAACATATGTCTTTGAATGTATAAAAGCAGATTGCATTGACAGTGTTGACACTATGCACATTGAATGTAAATGTGTACATGATTGATAACCAATGGGATAAGAAGTTAGATCCTCAAAATATTTCCCATAGATTCATTCACAAGTGGACCACAAGCAATTTGGGTTCAAACTTTTCACTCAGAATACTTTATATTCTACAACACTCTTATTCAAATAGAAAAATGATGTAGATTTATGAACATATATTTCTTCAAAATAGCATTTTGTGGGTAAAGACCTATTCAATATTGTCCAGTATACACTACATGACCAAAAGTATGTGGGCACCTGGTTCTCTAACATCTCATTCCAAAATGATTGGCATTAATATGAATTTTGCTGCGATAACAGCCTCCACTCTTTTGGGAAGGCTTTCCAATAGATGTTGGAATGTTGCTGCAGGGACTTGCTTCAATTCAGCCACAAGAACATTAGTGAGGTCGGTAACTGATGTTGGGAGACTAGGCCTGGCTTGCAGTCGGCGTTCCAATTCATCCCAAAGGTTTGCGATGGGGTTGAGGTAAGGGCTCTGTGCAGGCCAGTCAAGTTCCTCCACACTGATCTCGCAAAACATTTCTGTATGGACCTCGCTTTGTGCATGGGGGGCATTGTCATGCAGAAACAGAATAGGGCCTTCCCCAAACTATTGCCACAAAGTTGGAAGAATAGAATCGTGATTCCAACTGAAATAGCTGAATCCACTAATTTTAAGAGGTGTCCACATACTTTTGTATATACAGTACCAGTCAAACGTTTTAGAATACCTACTTATTCAAGGGAGAATGCCAAGAGTGTGCAAAGCTGTCATCAAGGCAAAGGTTGGCTACTTTGAAGAATCTCAAATATAAAATATATTTAGATTTGTTTAACAATTTTTTGGTTACTACATGATTCCATGTGTTATTTCATAGTTTTGATGTCTTCACTATTATTATACAATGGACAGTGGCTTGCGCAAGTATTCACCCCCATGTTGGCAGTCCAGTTCAAAGTGAATGATGGCAGGCCCTTGTGGCAAATGGCTTGTTTTTATATAGGCCTACTGTACCTCTGATTGGCTATGGCGCACCGGTCTGCGTAGACTCCGGTCCTGGACAAGACAGACGTTTTTATTCAGATTTATTTACTACAGCGTCTACAGTGGCTTGTGAAAGTATTCACCACTTTGGCATTTTTCCTATTTTGCTACCTTACAACCTGGAATTAAAATAGATTTTTGGGGGGTTTGTATCATTTGATTGACACAACATGTTTGAAGATGCAAAATATTTTTGGGGTGAAACAAACAAGAAATAAGACAAAAAAACAGAAAACTTGAGTGTGCATAACTATTAACCCCCCCAAATTCAATACTTTGTAGAGCCACCTTTTGCAGCAATTACAGCTGCAAGTCTCTTGGGGTATGTCTCTATAAGCTTGGCACATCTAGCCACTGGGATTTTTGCCCATTCTTCAAGGCAAAACTGCTTCAGCTCCTTCAAGTTGGATGGGCTCCGTTGGTGTACAGCAATCTTTAAGTCATAACACAGATTCTCAATTGGATTGAGGTCTGGGCTTTGACTAGGCCATTCCAAGACATTTAAATGTTTCCCCTTAAACCACTCGAATGTTGCTATAGCAGTATGCTTAGGGTCATTGTCCTGCTGGAAGGTGAACCTCTTTCCTAGTCTTAAATCTCTGRAGGACTGAAACGGGTTTCCCTCAAKAATTACTTTGTATTTAGTGCCATCCATCATTCCTTCAATTCTGACTAGTTTCCCAGTCCCTGCCAATAAAAACATCCCCACAGCATGATGCTGCCACCACCATGCTCCACTGTGGGGATGTTATTCTCAGGGTGATGAGAGTTGTTGGGTTTGCGCCAGATATAGCGTTTTCCTTTATTGCCAAAAAGCTCAGTTTCAGTGTTTGTTTTCTGGCCACTCTTCCGTAAAGCCCAGCATTGTGGAGTGTTCGGCTTAAAGTGGTCTTATGGACAGATTCTCCAATCTCCGCTGTGGAGCTTTGCTGCTCCTTTAGGGTTATCTTTGGTCTCCTTGTTGCATCTCTGTTTAATGCCCTCCTTGCCTGGTCCATGAGTTTTGGTGGGTGGCCCCTCTTTTGGTGGGCGGCCCCCTTTGTTGTGGTGCCATATTCTTTCAATTTTTAAATAATGGATTTAATGGTGCTCCGTGGGGTGTTAAAAGTTGTGGATATGTTTTATAACCCAACCCTGATCTGTACTTCTCCACTACTTTGTCCCTGACCTGTTTGGAGAGCTCCTTGGTCTTCATAGTGCCGCTCGCTTGGTGGTTCCCCTTGCTTAGTGGTGTTGCAGACTCTAGGGCCTTTCAGAACAGGTGTTTATATACTGGGATGCTGTGACACTTAGATTGCACACAGGTGGACTTTATTTAACTAATTATATGACTTCTGAAGGTAATTGGTTGCACCAGATCTTATTTAGGGGCTTCATAGCAAAGGGGGTGAATAAATATGCACGCAGGTCTTTTCTGTTTTTGTTTTATTTATTTTTTTAACCTTTCTAACGCAGGCGTTCCGCTAGCGGAACCCCACGACAACATTCTGCTGAAAAGGCAGTGCGGGAAATTCAAATAGATTTTTTTGAAATATGTAACTTTCACACAATAACAAGTGCAATACACCAAATTAAAGATACACTTCTTGTTAATCTACCCATCGTGTCCGATTTCAAAAAGGCTTTGCAACACTGCAACAACATAGGAAAATGCAACAAAATAGGAAAAACGCCAAGGAGGGTGAATACTTTTGCAAGGCACTGTAGAAAATAGTAAAAATAAAGAAAAACCCTTTAATGAGTAGGTGTGTTCAAACTTTTGACTGGTACTATATGGTGTAATTGCTGCTGGCTAAGGCAACAATGTAGTTTAATACATTTTTGCAGGTCATGAATCAAGAAAACATTATTGAAAAAAGCCCTCCCCAAAAAATGCCAAAATGTCTTCATTTAAAAGCACACTTTCAATTAAATTAATTGCCACATATAAGAGTCCATGGAACAGTAATTTCTGTCTTTCCATAGAGGGCCATATTATATACATATAAAACATATTTAACGAGGAATGGAAGGTGAACTTGCCTGAATAAACATTTAAGATCAGTATACAGTAAGCTCCATAGTATTGCCCTTCTAAGAAAGAAAATTCTGTCCGTCTTTCTTTCCCTCTCCCTCTCGCTCAAACACACCTAATCACACACCTTAAATTGCAAAGACAGCCACTCACATACTCATGGCACCGTTACACCCTCCCAACAATTCCCTTTCACTCCCACCCTCATACCATAGCAACCTTCACCACCATGAGTACTGATTCCAACTATCTGAAATAACATTCAGTGCATTTGTCATTGTTCACAAGGGTTTATATTAATTCAATTAAGTCGACGTTGGACAAAGACTAGTGCAAAAAAAAAGTCAAATAGCTAACCCATGTACAGTATGTCAAATTAATTTGGATAAGGTTGGTGTATTAATAATTTATAGAGCTCCCAAATAATAAATAGACAAATTAATAAATAAACAAGCAGGCAAGCAAACATCAACAAACACATTTTTTCTTCATTGTAAAAAAAAAACACAAAAAAACTCAGGAATCCAGTGTCCGACACTCACGATATTTTGGGAAAATTGTTTCTGATTGGTGAATCAACTGCCAAGGCCTGAATTTCCAATGAAATAGATAACCCGCAATGAATGACAGCTAGAGAAGAAGTTAGCTAATGCTACAGTCAGTTAGACATCTAGCAGATGTGTATGGTTCTTAGTTATGTGTTTGTATGTTCTGTTTGTGTGTTTCCAGCATGACTCCATGTGAAAGGCTGCTTTGACATCGACAGAGCCGCGAAGATGAGCAGTCGGCTCGTGAACACATTGCAAAGAAGTTAGCTAGTTCAACCGAATGGAAACATCTAACCGTCCTGCCACAATTGTCTACTGAACACTAGCCAGTGCTGCAAAATGTACAATTATTCCTATTTTCCTAGCCAACAACCCACAACCTTTTCTTCTTAGTGGTCCTTTGCAGCTCTCCAATGTGCTTTAACACCCCATTGTAATTTCCACAGCCATTTTATCTCATTGGGATGAAACATTTTGGACTCAATGCAATGGCTTGATCCAATCGGTGGATGAAACCAAGGTGTCGATACGGGAAGGCTGTTCGTAAGGTGTCCTGACACAGTGTTGCACGGTGGATCATCAAGTCTGTCTGTATGCCTATCTGTCTGTACACACAGCCTCCGAGGTGGGAGCCAAAAAGCAAGTTGGAGGTTGGGGGTTGGAGGGGCTACAGCACTGTGGCATTGTGGCCCTCCATCCGGGGCAGACTCGGGTCCTGCACCGTCCCCATGGTGACCAGCAGAGGGAGGCTGTCCTCGGATTTGGCCATCGTCGAGTGGCTCAGCGACAGCTGGGTCCCAGCCACTCCTCTCTGGGAGGCCACGGGTGGCGGGGGAGGGGGCGGTGGAGGAGGGGGGTTGACAGAGACAGGATTCTGGTGGTGGTGGGCTGCCTCTAGGGGTAACCCTTGCTCCTGGTAGCCATAGCCGATGTTCCCGCAGGGGAATCTGCGAAGTCTAAATAGGGGGACCGGGGGTAGGGCGGCCGAATCTAACAGGAGCGGGGAAGGGGTAGGGTCAGTGGTACCCAAGGAGGTAGCCTGGGGTGGTGGCGGAGGTGGCAAAAGCGGCCTGCAGAASCCCTGCTGTTGCTGCTGCTGGTGATGTAAGAGCTGCATCTGCTGTTGCGGATGGAAGGGGTATGGTGGCTGGAACTGCTGCTGGTGCTGGAGACTCAGGGCCCCCACAGCCTCGCCCACAGTCCGTCCCTTGTGCTCCTGCCCCTCGCCCGGCACCCTCCCACCTCCTACTCCCCCACCTCCACTGCCCACTCTTTCCTGCTTTTGCTGCAGCTGTTGTTGTTGTTGCTGCGGTTGTTGCTGATGCTGCTGCTTCTTCTGCTGCTGCAGCTGGAGGAACCAGGAGCCGTAAGTGGGGTTCCACAGGTTGGTGGGTTTCCCATTGCGACCCTCCTTATCCCCAGGGTGGCCCTGGGTGAAGGCCAGATTGACGTGGCCACCGTCTGGGTTTGGTTGCTTGGTGGAGATGGGGGGAGGMACCTTGGAGGTGGCTGTGGTCATGGTGAATGTCTGGGGGTGGGGCTGGGGTTGTTGAGCCTCAGTGGCCTCGGTGGGCTTGGGGGCTGACGGTGCGGGGCCCGCACCGTCAGGCATCAGAGTGGACACCAGCAGGGGGGAGGCCGTGGGGTCCTCAGGGCGCATGGGTACCCGCTCCTCCTCTTCAGGGAGGGGGCCATATTCCACAGGCAAGGGAACAGTCACCACATCGGGGTCCTGGAGAGGATAGAGGAGCAATGGTACTAGCATTAGACACTAACAATGGTGGACAATAAACTATGATATTAACATTACCAATGTCGGAATTTTTAGAAATTCACAAAAGGAATACAGATTTTACATGGACAGACAGGTTATGAGCTATATCACTTCTTAAAATAGTCAAACATATTAAAATAATCTCTTGGCAGTTAGACAGTCATAATAATACTTGAGCACATTTCAAGTGCAGAGGTGTGCAGAGGCTCTCTACCTGTAAGCAGTAGTCAATCCTTTCCAAAATGGTGGAGAAGTTGGGCCTGTCTTCCGGTTGATGCTGCCAACTCTGTGTCATTATCCGGTACCTGAGAGAGAGAGAGAGAGAGAGAGAGAGAGAGAGAGAGAGAGAGAGAATGTATCAATGCTCCAGCTAAAGCATCTGTACTAAACGTCTGTTGCGGCATCAGTTGGGAAAAAGAGGACGAGTCAGAAAGGGGAAGTGTCACCGGTAACGTCACTGCCATATCCACTTGCAACCTTAGCTAAACATGAGCACAATTCCTGCCTGCATTATAAGTCTCGCCTACCGAAACTTGTGATTTGTCTGGTGAGTTGGCTATCTGAAGAGTCCTTTTGAAATTTACAAGAGAAGCTGACATCCTCCCCAGACCTTGTGCCTTTGCTCCCTAGCTCACGATATTTCAAGGTCCGAGATGGGATATCCGAGACCACACATTGACAAACACAATTAAAAAACATGTTTCCCCATACACTAATACCCTTGACAAAATCACACACAATGAGGTCAATGAAGTGTAACATCCAACTAGTTTGAGTGATTACTGTTGGAAAGTCAGTGGGGGTTAAACTGAACCCTGGGGTACCCCACCGAGACATCAACTCAAGCAAAAAAAAAATATTAGCAGGGCTGATTTGACACTTGTGTAAAATGCTGTGGTAATGTGAGCTAGTCACGATGCCATTTACTACATGGTGACTGTGTCTGTTTTTGTGTGAAAAAATATCAAAGAAGAAAAGGGTGGCGAGCACGTGATAGTCTGAGAAGTTATGGGTGTGTTTTGTGTGCGAGTGTGTGTGTTTGTACGCTTGTACGCTTGTATCCCTGTGTAAGTCTGCATACTGTGTGTGCATGAGTGAAAACTGTATGCTGTGTGTGAGGGTGTGTTATGTGTGTAACAGCATAAATTCCATCTGTCTGAGTGTCAGTTCAGAAAGGGGCGAAAGTTGACTGAGCGACAGTTCCCTTTTCAATCTTCACTAGCCTGCTAGCTCACATCTGCTACATGTGTTTGGGTGAAGTGTGATTGTTTTGGTGGTATATTGGACTTACACAGGCCCTGGGCAGTTTTTGGGAGGGTCCATCCTTCCCCCGCTGGTGACAAACTCCAACACTTCCTGGTTACTGCGACTGGGATAGGGCATATAGCCCAAAGAGAAGATCTCCCATAGCAGCACCCCAAAGGACCTGAGAGAGAGGTGGAGAGAGGTAGGAGGAAGAAGGAGACGGGGGGAGGGAAAGAATCATAAAGGTGACAGGGGTGAAGGAGAGAGGGAGGAAGGAGTGAGGCTTTCAGAAGGTGAAAAAGTATATTCTCCATTAGGACAGAGAGAGGGAGGTGAGGACAGAGAGAGGGAGGTGAGGTAGACTGGAGGGGTGAAATGAAAGGGGGTGACATTCAAGATGTTATTGGGAGTGCGTTACAATGAAATGTACCACGTGTCTGTTTTGGATGTGAAGATCCCCTCCATGAAGGCTTCCGGAGGCATCCACTTCACAGGCAGCATGGCGCGCCCACCCTTTCTGTAGTAGCTGGCCCTGTGGGGAGACACAGACACACACACAGTTGATTTTTTTAGTGCTTTTGCAGGACTCCATTTACTGCACAACAGGTAGAGAAAGGGATGAAAAGAGAGAGGGCAGGGCCAAAGTTCAGTCACACCAGTGTTTCCATAGAAACAGCACACGATCAGATCTAATAATTGGATCCTCCTTTTACACAGCGTTATTGCGCCGTGCTGATCCAATTAGTGGAATTGTACAATAACTGTAACAGAATGAGTGGACGCCCACGAAAGTCCTCAGTCCTCCTTCAAGAGAAAGGGGGGGATTATTTTCATTTTTTTACAGACCGAGTTGTTTTAAACTGTCTCACACACCTGCTGTGAGCTTGTTATCTGATACGCAGTGGAGTTATCAGATTGCCCGCTGATAACAGCCTCAGCCTGTTTCATCTTCACCGGTCCCAAACACACACTGAGAAGATAAAAGTTAACTTGGAACTGCACCCGCTGATTTTGCATTGATTTTTGGCTTGCTTCTCTTGAAATTCTGGTGGCCATGACAGATGGTAAACGTGAGTTGCCGTGGGGGTGTGGTTTGATGTGAGTATTTCTTGGGTGTGTCCTTGTAGAATGTTTTGAGGGATTGACGGCCCATGACAAACCTTTTCATTCTCCTGAGGGGGAAGAGGCTCTGTCACACCTTCTTCACAACTGTGMACATGTGAGTGAGTGGGTCATTTTAAGGCCTTTAAGGTGAGTTTAATAAGGCCTTTAAGGTGAGTTGGTCACCAAGGAACTTAAAGCTCTCAACCCGCTCCACTGCAGCCCTGTAGTCCACGATCAGCTCCTTGGTCATCTTGATGTTGAGGGAGAGGTTGTTGTCCCAGCACCACACTGCCAGGTCACTGACCTCATCCCTGTAGGCTGTCTCATCATAGCCGGTGATCAGGCCCACCACTGCCGTCAACAAACTTCATGATTGTGTTGAATCAAATCAAGCTTTATTTATACAGCACATTTCAGACATGGAATGCAACACAATGTGCTTCACAAGAAAAAACTAATAAAAACAATGAAAATAACTGAAAGAAAAACTGAATGAAGCTAAAATGGTGTGTTTTAAGATCTCTTTTAAAAATGTCCACAATTTCAGCCGACAGGCTATTCCAGAGGCTGGGGGCACAGTCACTAATGGCTGCCTCGCCATGCCTCTTGGTCCTAGGCTTTGGGATAGTTAAAAGGCCAGTACCAGAGGACCTGAGGGACCTACTGGGCACATAACTTAAAAGCATGTCTGACATGTATTAGAGTCCACAATCGTGGATGGATTTAAAAACCAATAGAAGAATCTTAAAATATAATCTTAAGAAACACTGTCTTACATCTGAAGTTGATACAGATATTGAGTGTATGAACAATACACCATCACCTATTCTGCCTTCCTCTTGTGATGAATTCGTTGATAACTTTAATAGCAAATTAAGGGCAACCATTGATGCCATAGTTCCAGTAAAGTTGAAAAAGGCAGCGTGAGGAAACAGATCAATTAAAGAGAAATTGGAGAAAGGCAGAGCTGAAGTGGAGAAAGTCAAAGTTGCAGGTCCATTATGATATTCTGAGAGAGCAACTTGGCAAATATAACAAGGCAATTAGAAATGCCAGACAGTCAAATTTTTATAACATGATCACTAATAATCTGAATAATTAGAGAGCTCTTCTCAACCATTGATGGCCTGATAAATCCATCAGCCCATCAGCCCATCCCCCGGCTAGCCGAAGAAATCSATCAGATAATCCATGGGCTTCAATACCTCTTTTGCCAAGTGGCCTGAACCCTTTGCTGCCGACACAGAGCACCGCAGATATATCACGACTGCTGTGCCGACGTAACTGTCCGAGGTGGTTTCAACAGGCTCCCCCGTTGCGACGCTCCCCTGAGGCCCATCTGCATGCCTCCAGCTCGCCTAGCTACTCACTGGACCCTATGATTACTCGGCTACACATGCCTCTCCCTGATGTCTATAAGCCTTGTCTATTGCTGTTTTGGTTAGTAATTATTGTCTTATTTCACTGTAGAGCCTCCAGCCCTGCTCAATATGCCTTAGCTAGCATTGTTGTTCCACCCCCCAAACATGCGGTGACCGCACCTGGCTTAAATGGTACTTCGAGAGACAAAAACTCTCTCATCGTCACTCAATGCCTAGGCTTACCTCCACAGTACTCACATCCTACCATACCCTGGTCTGTACATTATGCCTTGAATGTATCCTTCCGTGCCCAGAAACCTGCCCCCTTTACTCTCTGTTCCGAACGCACTAGACAACCAGTTATTTTAGCCTTTAGCCGTACTCTTATCCTACTCCTCCTCTGTTCCTCTGGTGATGTAGAGGTTAACCCAGGACCTGCAGCCCCCAGCATCACTCCCATTCCCCAGGGGCTCTCATTTGTTGACTTCTGTAACCGTAAAAGCATTTGTTTCATGCATGTTAACATTAGAAGTCTCATCCCTAAGTTTGTTTTATTCACGCTTTAGCACACTCCGCCAATCCGGATGTCCTAGCCGTGTCTGAATCCTGGCTTAGGAAGGCCACCAAAAATCCTGAAATTTCCATCCCTAACTATAACATTTTCTGATAAGATAGAACTGCCAAAGGGGGCGGAGTTGCGATATACTGCAGWGATTGCCTGCAGAGTGCTGTCATACTATCCAGGTCTGTGCCCAAACAATTTAAGCTTCTACTTTTAAAAATCCACCTTTCCAGAACCGTTGCCACTTGTTATAGACCCCCTTCAGCCCCCAGCTGTGCCCTGGACACCATATGTGAATTTTGTACTGTTAGGTGACCTAAACTGGGACATGCTTAACACCCCAACCGTCCTACAATCTAAGCTAGATGCCCTCAATCTCACACAAATTATCATGGAACCTACCAGGTAGGTAGGTTAATGCCTAACCATGGGCACCCTCATTGATATCATCCTGACCAACTTGCTCTCTAAATACACGTCTGCTGTCTTCAACCAGGATCTCAGCGGTCACTGCCTCATTGCCTGCGTGCATAATGGGTCCACTGTCAAATGCTCCCTAAAACACTTTAGTGAGCAGGCCTTACTAACCAACCTGGCCTGGGTATCCTGGAAGGATATTGACCTCATCTCGTCAGTAGAGGATGCCTGGTTGCTCTTCAAAATCGCTTTCCTCTTCATCTTAAATAAGCATGCCCCAATCAAAAAATGTAGCACTCAGAACAGATATAGCCCATGGTTCACCCCAGACTTGACTGCCCTTGACCAGCACAAAAACATCCTGTGGCGTTCTGCGTTAGCATCGAACAGCCCCCGTGATATGCAACTCTTCAGGGAAGTCAGGGACCAATATAGTCAGTCAGTTAGGAAAGCTAAGGCTAGCTTTTTCAAACAGAAATTTGCATCCTGTAGCACTAATTACTAAAAGTTTTGGGACACTGTAAAGTCCATGGAGAATAAGAGCACCTCCTCCCAGCTGCCGACTGCACTGAGGATAGGAAACACTGTCACCACCGATAAAATCTACGATAATCGATAATTTCAATAAGCATTTTTCCATGGCTGGCCATGCTTTCCACCTGGCTACCCCTACCCCAGCCAACACCTCAGCACCCCATGCAGCAACTTGCCCAAACCCGCCCGCTTCTCCTTCACCCGAATCCAAAGAGCTGATGTTCTGAAAGAGCAGCAAAACCTGGACCCGTACAAATCAGCTTGCCTAGATATCCTGGACCCTCTCGTTGTAAAATTATCAGCTGAAATTGTTGCAACCCCTATTACTAGCCTATTCAACCTCTCCTTCATATTGGCTGAGTTCCCCAAAGATTGGAAAGCCTGGACGGTTCTGACCTAGAATATGTGGACAACTACAAATATATAGGTGTCTGGTTAGACTGTAACCTCTCCTTCCAGACTCACATTAAGCATCTCCAATCCAAAGTTAAATCTAGAATCGGCTTCMTATTTCGCAACAAAGCCTCCTTCACTCATGCCGCCAAACATGCCCTCGTTAAACTGACTATTTTACCGATCCTTGACTTCGGCGATGTCATTTACAAAATAGCCTCCAACACTCTACTCAGCAAATTGRACGTAGACTATCACAATGCCATCTGTTTTATCACCAAAGCCCCATATACTACCCTCCACTGCGACATCTATGCTCTCGTTGGCTGGCCCTCACTACATATCCGTTGCGAAACCCACTGGCTCCAGGTCATCTATAAGTCTTTGCTAGGTAAAGCCCCGCCTTATCTCAGCTCACTGGTCACCATAGCAACACCCACCCATAGCACGCGCTTCAGCAGGTATATTGCACTGGTCATCCCCAAAGCCAACACTTCCTTTGGCCGCCTTTCCTTCCAGGTTCTCTGCTGCCAATGACTGGAACGAATTGCAAAAATCTTTGAAGCTGGAGTCTTATTTCTCCCTCTCTAACTTTAAGCATCAGCTGTCAGAGCAGCTTACCGATCACTGTACCTGTACACAGCCAATCTGTAAATAGCCCACCCGACTACCTCATCCCCATATTATTACTTACCCTCTTGCTCTTTTGCACCCCGGTATCTCTACTTGCACATCATCATCTGCACATATATCACTCCAGTATTAATGCTAAATTGTAATTATTTTTACCTATATGGCCTATTTATTGCCTTACCTTCCTACTCTTCTACATTTGCACACACTGTACATAGATCTGTCTATTTTTATTTTCTTTTGTGTCATTGATTGTACATTTGTTTATGTACACATAAACAAACACTCTGTGTTTTTGTTGCACTGCTTTGCTTTATCTTGGCCAGGTCGCAGTTGTAAATGAGAACTTGTTCTCAATTGGCCTACCTGGTTAAATAAAGGTGAATTTTTTATTATTATTATAATTTTTWAAAATCCTACCCCCACAAACCTGTGAACTTTCCTCCACATCTAAATGTGATGAGTTTCAAGCATTAGGCTGGGTATCAGTCAAGCAATACCTGTTGAGAAGTTTGATGATATGTGCCCTAGCCTACAAATTAAAGGCACTATGGAGTTATTTTCCCTGGTTGACACAGGCATGCTCAGGAAAGTGATATCACAACTTATACCTGCATTCTCGTTCCTATCCCCACCACCTTCTTCCTAGCAGTTTTTATATGCATCTCTGAAGAAGTGTAAGCTCTGGTTAAACCTGTTATGGCTGCAGGTGGCGTATTGGAAAAACTGGAAAATATGTGCCAATTTTCAAACGGCCTCTTAATMAATTTTTGCTCTTACAATATGCATATTAATATTAATATTGGATAGAAAACAATCTCTAGTTTCTAAAACCGTTCTAATTTTTTCTCTGAGTGGTACAGAAGTCATTTGGCAGCACTTTCCCTGACCAAGAAGTAGAATGTCAGAAATCTATGCTCGCTTCAACGTTATGCCTATACATGGTCATTATACGTAAGACCCTACGTATACTCCGTACGCCTTGCTCTGGGGTGTCAAGAGGGTATGAGAGAAGAAATTTAGTGAATATCTTGTTCAGAGGTTGAATAAGAGCTATTTCTTTGACGTGACCGACCACTTCCGGAAGTCGAAGCGCGCGTCTTGGGAGTGATATTGTGTTCTGTTTTGCTGCTGTTTTGGACGGAACAATCTCCGGCTGGGTTTTTATTTGATAAATGAGCCATATCATCGTAATGTATGTTTTTTCAATATAGTTTAATCAGATTATTTGAATTTTTTTTCGGAGAGTTTGCCGTGTTTCGGTCTCTGATTTTTTTAACGTTGGACAAATCCGTGCCAGTCGACCAGTGCCAATGCTAAGTGAGAAGGGAAAGTTGCCACCTGACTCAAACAAACGACTCATCTGGACAAAGGACACCCTGATCAACATTCTGATGAAAGATCAGCCAAAGTAAGACCCAATTTATAATGTTATTTTCATATATCTGTCGTGCATGTCAACTGGTCGTGGCGCGCCCAAGTGTGTCTGGCTATTGTGGCTATGCTAACATAGCGCTACATTTTGTTTTCGCTGTAAAACATTTAATAAATCGGAAATATTGTCTGGAATCACAAGAATCCTGTCTTTCAATTGCTGCAATGTATGTATTTCTCAGATATGTTTTATGATGAGTAATTAGTTATTTGACGTGGTGTCTGTAAATGTTATGGCTGCTTCGGTGCAATTTCTGATTGTAGCTGAAATGTAATTATGATTTATACCATAAATATGCACATTTTTCAAAAAAAACATATGCTATACAATTAATATGTTATCAGACTGGCATCTTATGAAGTGGTTTCTTGGTTAGTGGCTATATATACTTTATTTGGTCGAATTAGTGATAGCTAGTGACGGAGTAAAAAACTGATGGAGTTAGAAAAGTGCTCTCTTTTGCTGATGTGGTTAGCTAATAGATTTACATATTTTGTCTTCCCTGTAAAACATTTTAAAAATCGGACATGTTGGCTTGATTCACAAGATGTCTACCTTTCATATGCTGTATTGGACTTGTTAATGTGTGAAAGTTAAATATTTTAACAAACTAGATTTTGAATTTCGCGCCATGCACTTGAAATGGCAGTTGTCATAGGTGTACCTGTGTGGGGATTGCAGCCCAAACAGGTTTTAATCACTCCCTGTTCACAGGCACTTTCCAAACTACACTAAAAACTGCAGTGGTGAAATCCCTCCTGAAGAATCCCTTCAATGTTTGGCCAATCTCCAGCCTTCCATTCTTAATCAAAATTCTGGAGAAATAGTTTTTCAAAAAGATTTTTTAAGTGCCAACTATATTTTTGGGGCCCACCACAGCACAGAGACAGCCTTTGTTAAAGTGGTAAATGATCATAGAACCAACACAGATGCCAAACAGCTCTCTGTCCTTGTACTCTTGAATTTAAGTGCTGCTTTCCACACTGTTGACCGTGACGTTGTTCTGGATAGACTGGAGCGGTGGGTTGGCCTCTCGGGTCCTGTTCTAAATTGGTTTAGCACCTATTTAACCAGTCAATAGTTTTTTGTCACCCCCGGTGAACATAACTCAGAGAAAATACATATCACATGTGGCATTCCACAAGATTCGATTTTCGGTCTGAAACTGTTCAGTTTTATATGTTACCCATTGGCAGCATTATCAGAAAGCACAGCACTGATTTTCAATGCTACGCTGACGAAACACAACTTTACATTTTTGTGTCACCAGAGCTACCATTGTAGCTCCACGGATAAATTATTAGACTGTATTAGTGATTTTGTATGGCTCACAACTTCCTCCAGCTAAATCAAGACAAGACCAAGGCACTTATTGAGCCAAAGCACAGAGAGAATCTGCCATGAACATTTTAATTCACGGGCTATAAAGATAAAACACCAAGTTAAAAACCTAGGTGTTATTTTAGATTCTGAACTCAATTTCGAATCACAGATTAGGAATGTGACCAAAAGTAGGTTTTTACCACCTGAGAAACATTGCCAAGGTGCAGTTGTTTCTCGCTCAGGCTGATACAGAGAGACGTATCCATGCGTTTATTACATGCAGGCTTGACTACTGTAATGCTCTCTTGTCTGGTCTAACTAAGAAAGCCATTGGTCAACTGCGAAAGACACAGAATGCTGCAGCAAGGGTACTGACCAAGACCAGATGGACAACACACATTACACTGGTTTTAAGGTCTCTGCACTGGCTGCTTGTGAGTTTAAGGTATTTGTAAACGTTAATAATCGATCAAATTGAAGACGGGTCAATCTGTTTTCAATACAGGATATCAACAAACTCACGGTACTTTTCAAGTCTTGCGCAACTCTCAAACATAAACACAAGACGTCACTCCACTTCCTGGTGAATATCTTTCTCAGTGTTCAAATGAAAAACCTTAACCTTTTTCCATACAATGGCGACATCCAGTGGAAGCAGTAGGAACTGCGAGGATAGTGATTAGAATTCTGGCCTGCCCATAATAACTCATTGAACAGACAGTGACTTAAAAAWAAAAAAGTTAGTCCTCAGGGTTTTGACTGCTATATAAGTTCTGTTATACTTACAGATATGATTCAAACAGTTTTAGAAACTTCAGAGTGTTTTCTATCCAAATCTACTAATAATATGCATATCTGATATTCTGGGGATGAGTAGAACGAAGTTGAAATGGGCACGCTATTTTTCCCTAAGTGAAAACTCTGCACCCTATCCTCAAGAAGTTAATACTGTGTTCAGTATTACCCTGTGCTATGGGTAACAAGGTAGGAATAAATCCACAGTGGTGATTAGATAAAGCAACATCAACAATAGAGGATATGTCAATAGAAAGCCCCTCTGTAATAACCAGGTCCAGAGTATGGCCACGGTTATGGGTGGGCCCAGTAATATGTTAGATCATGTCTATAGAGGTCAAAAGCTTCAGAAATTCAATGGCCTTGGAGTCACTCTCTGTCACCCAACACAATGATTTTATCATAGTTCTCAAGAACAATAGACATTAGTTCAGAGAATTCAGTAAAGAAAGTGGGGCAGTGCATTGGTGCTCTATACAGGGTTATGGCCAGCACTGGTGGCTGACATTTAAACAGTATAGCGTGATGCTCAAAAGACAAAAAGTCGCCAAATGAAATGGCCTTACAGCTGAGAGCATTAGTAAAAATAGAGGCTGTCCTCCCACCCTTTTTCAATAGAATATGAAAAGTTGTAGTCCAGGTGGAGGCTTCAATAAGAGTGGCACTACATCCTGAAGACAGCCATGTTTCAGTGAGAAATATGCRAACAACTTTGAGCTCGGTAATGAGGTCATTCCTGAGAAAGGTTTAACTTGTGATTGCTCTAACATGTAAAAGTCCCATATTAAATCAGTTTGGGCCACTCTGCCTGTGGGGCGTCTGCCTAGAGGTAACCTATAAAATAAGAACCAAATGATTAACGTTACAACCACGTTTTCTGACATTCTCCAATCTACCAGAATGGTAGGAGTTGACAGTTCGTATAAACTCAGGCGGAGTTCAAGGAACATAAATTAGGTTACTCACAATAACCGTAGTGCCATTTCTATAGGAGTTGATATGGTATCCAAGTCCTCTGTTGGTTATTCTGACAGGGAGAACTGGAGAACTACCAGACCTTGTCTGTCAGTCTCTAAAACAGTTTGATGTTGCTGGGACTGGAGCACTACCAGACCCTGTCTGTCAGTCTCTAAAAYGGTTTGAGATGTTGCTGGAAATAATACTGTAACCCATGCGGTTAGGGTGAATCACATCTCTTTTAAAAAGTGCTGGTTGCTCCCACAAAAAGAAACATTCCTGTCGTTGCAAAGCTTTTTCAGGTACTTGTATAGGGCAAAGATTCGTCTGAAATGTTCCGAACCCCTTTGGTAGCACGGGAGGGGGCCAGAGATAATTATTCTCTTCCCTGTGCTAGCGAGTGTCTTTAAGCTGGATGCCACCATAGAGGTGAAAGGAACACCACACACTTTCCCTCTTTCTCACCTTTTCAATAAAAAGGGGTATGCTAGGTGTACTCCCTGCTTGAAAGAGATCAATTATGCCAACAAAGGGTATCATGCTCTCCTGGCACATTGTAGAACAGATGTCCACGGGCAGAAAGTGTACAATGTAAAATATGTAGCTCAAAGATATTGCTTTTGTTGTGTTGAACTTGACAGTAGCACTTGTGTGTGAGTGAGGGGGGATTATTTATTTGTTTACTCAGTGAACGTTAATTTTGCACACATTAGCACCTTTTTTCTAAGGGTGTATTTTAACTGTTAATACTGCTGAAAAAGCTATCCTGGTGGCCTATGGGGGGCAGGTGATYTTTACGGAGGGCACGGACACCCTCCATTGCACTCAAGAGGACTTTGGCTTTCATGTTGTTGACCAGGATGTGAGACCACTGTTTAACATTGAAGAGATTGGCAAACTACCAGTGGTGTATCACATGAAACTGGATGAGTCAGTAATACCCACAGTCTGCGCGCCCAGAAAAGTGCCAGTAGCCATAAAGACAACACGATCAAAGCACTTGACCGAATGTTGGGGTTAGGTGTTGTAATCCCTGAGAATGAAGCCACAGAGTGGTTTTCCGTCATGGTAGCTGCTGTAAAAAAAAGATGTCTCTGTCAGGCTATGCATGGACCCAGTACACATGAACAAAGCACTACTAAAGCCACACCACACCACCCCATGAAAAATATAGAACAGGTCATTGCATACATGCCGGGTGCAAAAGTGTTCAGCATTATTGATGCAAAATGTGGATTCTGGCAGATTCCTCTCTGTGAAGCAGTAACCGAAGCGGCGGATCGGACAGTGAGGAGACAAACATAATGTTTTGGTCCTCACCTCTCTTAGAGGCTTTCATTTACAATATTAACAGGTGCAGGACTAATTGGCCAATAAACTTTGTACATAAAATAACAAACAGGACGTTGACAAAGACTTGAATAAATCAAACACATTCTCAGTATAAACTATTCCGGCAAAAACTCTTTGCTTATAACAAAACTCAGGTATAGCTCTACTCTAGCCAACTTGTTACCTGCCCAGCTTGCTATCTCCCAGGCAAAAACCAACTGAGAACCTAAGTACTCTTTCCAGGAACTCCCACAAATGAATAATTTCCCATGGACATATCATAAACAACGGTTTTACATAAACACACACACACTTCAATAACTTGTGCCATAACTTTAAGTCACAATACACATTCATGAAGTAATTCACCCCAGATAATCCGGCACATCAACAAAGAAACAGCGTGGCGCTTCAGACAAACACACAAGGTAGGTTAAATGCTATGATTATACTCTATCAACACTTCGATTGTTATTCTAATAATATATTTCACATTACTGGAGCATGTACGTTTAAATGGGCAGCTCTATACATGGTAGAAACATTGTTAACAAGTTACATTGTTTTAGTAACTGCCGTGCGAAACAAACACTCGACTTTGGCGCCTTATGTCAAAGTATTGTTGGCAAACGGAATGCACTACTCAATCCAACATTCTGTTTGGTTTCAGGATTCTTGACTTTACCCTGAAGAGATACAATAGAGTCTTTCTTCAACCAAAAATTTGTTTCAGTGTCATTGTCCACAAGTCATGGACATGCGCTCCATGACACACTCGATGAGAGATCGTCTAAACAAACGCATTCATGTCTCCTGGTGGAAGGTTCTGGTTCCTCTGCATGCCGTATGGGATTTCCACTGGCATTGAGGTCTTCCAGAGATCGATGGAGCAGCTGTTTGCTGGGCAGCCATGTGAGATAGTGGTGGACAACATCCTGGTGTGGGGACGCACACTGGATGAATACGATGAGCGCCTCAAGCAGGTCCTCAAAGGATTAGAGCTGTCAACTTGAAGATGAATCCAGAAAAGTGCAGATTCAGGCTCCATGAGGTTCCCTACGTCGGTTACATCCTCACAGCCGACGGGGTGATACATGAGCCGGGAATGACAAAGGCCATCAGGCATTTGCTCAAGCCAGAAGAAAAGCAGGTACTGCAGTGCATTCTGGGTTTGACTAACTACTATCTGTCTAAGTTCATGCCACAACACAATGAGGTGACGGGGCCCCTCCGCCAACTCTTCCATCAGGATAGATCTTATCTGTCGGAAAGATATCAGTTTGTTTCTGTGGATGGCTTGTCCTCTGACAAATCAACTGTACATTTTGGTGTTCCTCAAGGCTCCATTTTAGGACCACTATTGTTTTCTCTATATATTTTACCTCTTGGTGATGTCATTCGGAAACATAATGTTAACTTTCACTGCTATGCGGATGACACACAGCTGTATATTTTGATGAAACATGGCGAAGCCAAAAATTGCCCTTCCTGGAAGCCTGTGTTTCAGACATAAGGAAGTGGATGAATGTTCTACTTTTAAACTCGGACCAAACAGAGAAGCTTGTTCTAGTTCCCAAGAAACAAAGAGATCTTCTGTTGAATCTGACAAGTAATCTTAATGGTTGTACAGTCGTCTCAAATAAAACTGTGAAGGACCTCGGCGTTACTCTGGACCCTGATCTCTCTTTTGATGAACATATCAAGACTGTTTCAAGGACAGCTTTTTTCCATATACGTAACATTGCAAAAATCAGAAACTTTCTGTCCAAAAAATATGCAGAAAAATTAATCCAGTCTTTTGTCACTTCTAGGTTAGACTACTGCAATGCTCTACTTTCCGACTACCTGGATAAAGCACTAAATAACTTTCAGTTAGTGCTAAACATGGCTGCTAGAATCTTGACTAGAACCAAAAAAWTTGATYATATTATTCCAGTGTCAGCCTCTCTACACTGGTTTCCTGGTAAGGCAAGGGCTGATTTCAAGGTTATACTGCTAACCTACAAAGCATTACATGGGCTTGCTCCTACCTACACGTATGCTACGGTCACACGACGCAGGCCTCCTTACTGTCCCTAGAATTTCTAAGCAAACAGCTGGAGGCAGGGCTTTCTCCTATAGAGCTAAATTTTTATGGAATGGTATGCCTATCCATGTGAGACCCAGACTCGGTCTCAACCTTTAAGTCTTTATTGAAGACTCATCTCTTCAGTAGGTCCTATGATTGAGTGTAGTCTGGCCCAGGAATGTGAAGGTGAACGGAAAGGCACTGGAGCAACGAACCGCCCTTGCTGTCTCTGCCTGGCCGGTTCCCCTCTCTCCACTGGGATTATCTGCCTCTAACCCTATTACAGGGGCTGAGTCACTGGCTTACTGGTGCTCTTCCGTGCCATCCCTAGGAGGAGTGCGTCCGTTGAGTGGGTTGAGTCACTGACGTGATCTTCCTGTCCGGGTTGGCGTYCCCCCTTGTGTTGTGCCTTGGCGGCSATCTTTGTGGGCTATACTCGGCCTTGTCTCAGGATGGTAAGTTGGTGGTTGAAGATATCCCTCTAGTGGTGTGGGGTCTGTGCTTTGGTAAAGTGGGTGGGGTTATATTCTGCCTGTTTGGCCCTGTCCGGGGGTATCGTCGGACAGGGCCACAGTGTCTCCCGACCCCTCCTTTCTCAGCCTCCAGTATTTATGCTGCAGTAGTTTATGTGTTGGGGGGCTAGGTGTCAGGTTTTGGCCAGGACTGTTCTGGTTTTTGTCACTAGATGTCCCCATTGCACCTTTTTTGAACCTTTCGTTTTTTCCTTGCTCTATTATTGTTTGCACCTGTGTGTCGTTCCCTTGTTGGTATTTAAACCCTGTGTGTTCCTCAGTTCTTTGCTCAGTGTTTGTATGTTAGCACCCAGCCCCAGCACAAGCCTTGTTGTGAACATATATTTTCTCTTGTTGGATTTTCCAGAGGTTCTCTGGTTTTGTTCTTGTGTAYTTTTGGATTAGTCTTTTGAGGTTTGTTTTATCCCTTGCTGTTCTTACCACTTTGTGGATTTTCTTTGTATTTTGGAAGATATCCATTTTTTGCCTCTTGGCTTTATTTTGGACGTTGTGGATTTATATTCTTTGYCTGAAGATCTTGTTCTTTTATTAAACCACCATCTCTAGTACTGCTGTGTCTGCCTCATCTTCTGGGTTCTGCCGATTATTAGTGACTGTTTCTCGCACCGGGTCCTGACACTAGGGTGAGTCTGTTTTATCTGGAGTATTTCTCCTGTCTTATCCAGTGTCCTGTGTGAATTTAAGAATGCTCTCTCTAATTCTCACTCTCTCTTTTTCTCTCTCTCTCTCTCGCTCTCTTTCTTTCATTCTTTCTCTCTCTCGGAGGACCTGAGCCCTAGGACCATGATTCAGGACTACCTGGCTTGATGACTCATTGCTGTCCCCAGTCCACCAGACTGTGCTGCTGCTCCAGTTTCAACTGTTCTACCTGCGACTATGGAACCCTAAACTGTTCACTGGACCTGCTTCCTGTCTCAGACCTGCTATTTTCAAATCCAAATCAAATTTTATTTATTTTTATTTGTCACATACACATGGCTAGGAGATGTTAATGCGAGTGTAGCGAAATGCTTGTGCTTCTAGTTCTGACCATGCGGTAATATCTAACAAGTAATCTAACCTAACAATTTCACAACAACTAACTTATACACACACGTGTAAAGGAATGAATAAGAATATGTACATACAAATAGATGAATGAGGGATGGCCGAACGGCATAGGCAAGATGCAGTAGATGGTATAGAGTACAGTATACACATTTGAGATGAGTAATGTAGGGTATGTAAACATTATTTAAAGTGGAATTGTTTAAAGTGGCTAGTGATACATTTATTACATACATTTATTCATTGTTAAAGTGGCTAGAGATGAGTTAGTATATTGGCAGCAGCCACTCAATGTTAGTGGTGGGTGTTAACAGTCTGATTGCCTTGAGATAGAAGCTGTTTTTCAGTCTCTCGTCCTCGCTTTGATGCACCTAAACTGACCTCGCCTTCTGGAAGATAGTGGGGTGAACAGGCAGTGGCTCAGGTTGTTGTTGTCCTTGATGATCTTTTTGGCCTTCCTGTGACAGCGGGTGGTGTAGGTGTCCTGAAGGGCAGGTAGTTTRCCCCCGGTGATGCGTTGTGCAGACCTCACTACCCTCTGGAGAGCCTTACAATTGTGGGCGGAGCAGTTGTTGTAGTTGCTGTGGGCGGTGATAGAGCCCGACAGGATGCTCTCGATTGTGCATCTGTAAAAGTTTGTGAGTATGTTTGGTGACAAGCCAAATTTCTTCAGCCTCCTGAGGTTGAAGAGGCGCTGCTGCGCTTTCTTCACCAAGCTGTCTGTGTGGGTGGACCAGTTCAGTTTGACCGTGATGTGTACRCCGAGGAACTTAAAACTGTCCACCTTCTCCACTACTGTCCCGTCGATGTGGATARGGGGCTGCTCCCTCTGCAGTTTCCTGATGTCCACGATCATCTCCTTTGTTTTGTTGAAATTGAGTGTGAGGTTATTTTCCTGACACCACACTCCGAGGGCCCTCACCTCCTCCCTGTAGGCCGTCTCGTCTTGTTGGTAATCAAGCCTATCACYGTTGTGTTGTCTGCAAACTTGATGATTGAGTTGGAGGCGTGCATGGCCACGCATTCATGGGTGAACAGGGAATACAGGAGAGGGCTGAGAACGCACCTTTGTGGGGCCCCAGTGTTGAGGATCAGCGGGGTGGAGATTTTGTTACCTACCCTCACCACCTGGGGGCGGCCCGTCAGGAAGTCCAGGACCCAGTTGCACAGGGCGGGGTCGAGACCAGGTAGGGTGGGGTGGAGGTGATATGGTCCTTGAATAGTCTCTCAAAGTACTTCATGATGACGGAAGTGAGTGCTACAGGGCGATAGTAGTTTAGCTCAGTTACCTTAGCTTTCTTGTGAACAGGAACAATGGTGGCCCTCTTGAAGCATGTGGGAACAGCAGACTGGGATAAGGATTGATTGAATATGTCCGTAAACACACCAGCCAGCTGGTCTGCGCATGCTCTGAGGACGCGGCTGGTGATGCCGTCTGGGCCGGCTGCCTTGCGAGGGTTAACACGTTTAAATGTTTTTCTCACATTGGCTGCAGTGAAGGAGAGCCTGCAGGTTTTTGGTAGCGGGCCGTGTTAGAGCAAAGAAGTTGTTTAGTTTGTATGGGAGCAAGACATTGTGGTCTGCGACGGGGCTGGTTTTCCTTTTGTAGTCCGTGATTGACTGTAGACCCTGCCACATACCTCTCGTGTCTGAGCCGTTGAATTGAGACTCTACTTTGTCTCTATACTGACACTTAGCTTGTTTGATTGCCTTGCAGAGGGAATTGCTACACTGTTTGTATTCGGTCATGTTTCAGGTCACCTTGCCCTGATTAAAAGCAGTGATTTGCGCTTTCAGTTTTGCGCGAATGCTGCCATCAATCCACGGTTTCTGGTTGGGGAATGTTTTATTAATAGACGCTGTGGGTACAATATCACCGATGCACTTGCTGATAAACTCGCTCACCGAATCAGCGTATTCATCAATGTTATTGTCCGACGCTATGCGGAACATATCCCAGTCCACGTGATCGAAGCAATCTTGAAGATTGGAATCCGATTGGTCGGACCAGCGTTGAACAGACCTGAGCACGGGCGCTTCCTGTTTTAGTTTCTGTCTATAGGCAGGGAGCAACAAAATGGATTCGTGGTCAAATTTTCCGAAAGGAGGGCGGGGGAGGGCTTTATATGCGTCGCRAAAGTTAGAATAACAATGATCCAGGGTTTTTCCAGCCGGGTCGCRCATTCGATATGCTGATAAAATTTAGGGAGCCTTGTTTTCAGATTAGCCTTGTTAAAATCTCCAACTACAATGAATGCACCCTCAGGATATGTGGTTTCCAGTTTACATAGAGTCAAATTAAATTATTTCAGGGCCGTCGATGTGTCTGCTTGGGGGGGGATATACACGACTGTGATTATGATCGAAGAGAATTCTCTTGGTAGATAATGCGGTCGGCAATCATAAGGCATACACCCCCGCCCTTCTTCTTACCAGAGAGATGTTTGTTTCTGTCAGCGCGATGCTTGAAGAAACCAGGTGGCTGTACCGACTCTGACGTATCCTGAGTGAGCCATGTTTCCGTGAAACAAAGAACGTTACAATCTCTGATGTCTCTCTGGAAGGCAACCCTTGCTCGGATTTCGTCTACCTTGTTATCAAGAGACTGGACATTGGCGAGTAGTATGCTCGGGAGCGGTGCGCGATGTGCCCGTCTACGGAGCCTGACCACAAGACCGCTCCATTTTGACCCTTCTGTGTTTTGGGTCGCCGGCTGGGATCCGATCCATTGTCCTGGGTGGTGGACCATACAGAGGATCCGCTTTGGGAAAGTCGTATTCATGGTCGTAATGTTGGTGAGTTGACGTTGCTCTTATATCCAATAGTTCCTCCCGACTGTATGTAATATAACTTAATATTTCCTGGGGTAACAATGTAAGAAATAACACATAAAAAAACAAAATACTGCATAGTTTCCTAGGAGCGCGAAGCGAGGCGGCCATCTCTGTCGGCGCCGGAAGTGAATAGGTTTCTAGAGACAGCAGGAGCAGTAGAGATACTCTGAATGATCGGCTATGAAAAGTGAACTGACATTTACTCCTGAGGTGCTGACCTGTTGCACCCTCGACAACCATTCTTTTTTATTATTTGACACTGCTGGTCATCTATGAACATTTGAACATCTTGGCCATGTTCTGTTTTAATCTCCACCCAGCACAGCCAGAAGAGGACTGGTCACCCCTCATTGCCTGGTTCCTCTCTAGGTTTCTTCCTAGTTTCTGGCCTTTCTAGGGAGTTTTTCCTAGCCACCGTGCTTCTACACCTGCATTGCTTGTTGTTGGGGTTTTAGGCTGGATTTCTGTACAGCACATTGTGACATAAGCTGATGTAAGAAGGGCTTAATAAATACATTTGATTGATTGATTGATTGATTGATACTGAATTGTGCTGGCAGGAGCAACATGACGCTGCCTTCACCAAACTGAAAGAGCTGCTATCAAGCCAACCAGTTCTCCCGTACTATGATGTGGGCAAACCAGTGGTGATATCTGTGTCCCAGCATGGTCTCGGAGTAGTATGTCTACAACAAATATAGGCCAGTGGAGTTTGCATCAAGAACACTGATGCCCACGGAGACACGTTAGGCTCAGATAGAGAAGGAGATGTTAGCCCTTGTTTTCGCCTGTAAAAAGTTTCATGATTTCATAGCACTAGTGGTGGAGACGGACCACCAACCTCTGATCACGATCCTCACATCTACAGGGAATTATGAAGCTTCAACGCTACAATTTAGATTTGTAGAGGCAAGGGACTATATGTAGCCTGACGCCCTGTCACGGGCTCACCTCCCTATGGTGGAGATGGAGGAGTCCTGTGATGTCATTGCTGTGCAGGTTCTGTACTCTCGTCGTTGCAACCGCAGTTAAGGGCTGCGCTTGCAACACGGTCACATGCCAGCGCCTCAGAGAAGTCATTCTAAATTGCTGGCCAAAATTGTTAGAATGTCCCCAGAACGTGTGCCCCTACTATGCCATGAAAGAAGAGTTTACAGTACAGAATGGGCTCGTATTGCGGTTTCAAAGGCTGTTGATCCCCTTGTCTTTACAATAATTCAACACAGGCCAACTGCACCCAGGGGCCGAGGCAACAAAATGTAGAGCAAGGGAGACTATGTACTGGCCCTCAATGAATGCTGACATAGGGTGGGAGAGGTGCTCTTAAACCCCACTTGGTCCTGGACTTTTCAGGCTGGTTTGAACTGGAATACCTGTCAGATATGAGGAGCATCACTGTGATTGGAAACTGAAGAGGCACTTCGCTGTCCATGGGGTTCCTCAGYGTCTGATGACAGACAATGTGACCCCATTTGTGTGTATGACCTTCAAGGATTTTGCATCAACATGGAATTTTAAAGACAGGACGAGCAGCCCCCACTGCTCTCATTCTAACGGGTTGGTGGAGCGCGCTGTGCCTGCAAAACAGTTATTGGCAAAGTGTCACAGACAATCCGATATCCATGCTGCTGTGTGTGCGCAACCTTTTCTGGGAAGGCTTGCAGTCGCCTGCGCAGAGCCTGTTCTCCAGAGTAGGACAATGCTTCCCATGACCACAGATTTGCTTCGCCCAGTGTTGGCGACACAGGTGAAGGAGGCTCTGACACAACAGAGAATGATGGGAAATGTGTACTATGACCGCAGTGCATGGCAGCTCAGTTCAGCTCACAAATAAACAGTTACGTTTTCACCTCAGAAGGCACAAACTATGTGAGGAACCGTCGGTACCTGTTGCTGGGGCAAGAGGGGAGAGTGCAGGGGAAAGGGAAAACAGTGAACTTGTCCCCATTACGCCTGATACTTGAGCTGTGTCTGAAACAGTTTCACCTGAGCCAGCTCTCTTAGCTGGAGATCCACCCCTAAGAGTGACACGGTTTTGGAGGGTAAGCAAGCCCAATCCCAAGTATGGTCCTTTGTTAATTCTTGGGGCTTAAACAATAAAACAACGGGTGGGGGTCACAATGGTCTGTGAGAAATATTGAACATCATTGTTGTTTCAAATTTAAAGAAGGGGGATATAGATGGGTAATGTTACACCAGAACTAGTACACTATAAGTGGGGTGTATGGGGATATCATTACATGTGACACAAGTTTGTACCATGTATGAAATGCTAACGTGGATGTAAACATTGGACATTTATACCAACAGTAACGTTATCAGACTCCTTTATTTGACCATGCAGTACAGATGTCTTTAAGGCAGAACAAGAAATAGGGAATAGGGTACCATTTGCGATGCACATTGCTCTTAGCAGGGGGTCTCACATCAGGAAGGACAGAGAGAGAAGAAGAAAATCCGTGAGCGTCAGATAACAGGGTACCCCACCAAAGATTTTCCAGCACCATGGTTCCTTTCCAGCACCATGGTTCCAGGCTGAGTGAAGTCTTAGTGCCACACACTGAAAATCGACATCAGTGATTTGAGCCAGCTAGTCTAATGTAGTCCCCTAGGATTGCTATCTAACACCCAGTGACACACACAGAGACACACACACATACAAAGGTGTGTGCACACACACAAATGCATGCACGCAAAAACGCAGACACACTCACACAGACATAGGCACACAGACATAGTTTTCACTGTAGTGTTTTGCTGACTATACTGTAGTATTCATTGTAATATACTGTAGTATTTACATTTAACTATTGTATAAATACTGTAGTAAAATAAAATKATTTTATACTATAGCATTTCATGTGTTTTTGTGGATTGTAGTATTGTGTACTATTTACTGTAGTGTTTTTGTTTTATTATCCTTGACATAGAAGTGAAGGCTTTCTCCTTCAGGAAACCTACTAAAGAAATACTGAAAGAACAAATTTTCCATAACTTAGGACTGGGGTCTGAATGGATAGTTTAGGACGTCGGCTCTTTTCTATAACCTGTAGGGAACACACTATATGGTTTCTCACTTATGGGTGGCACAAATTTTGATATAGGGGAGGGGAATAGTATTTGTAGTATTTACTACAGTTATAGTGTAGTTTTTTTGCAGACATTACTGTAGTATTTATTACAGAGTTTTTTTGCACATAATACTATTTAGTATAGTATTCCACAGTATTTATTTTTATATAACCTTTATCTATTAACTAGGCAAGTCAGTTAAGAACAAATTCTTAGTTACAATGACGGCCTACACCAGCCAAACCCGGATGACGCTGGGCCAAATGTGCGCTGCCCTATGGGACTCCCAATCATGGGCGATTGTRATACAGCCTGGATTCAAACTAGGGTGTCTGTAGTGACACCTCAAGCACCGAGATGCAGTGCCTTAGACTGCTGCGCCACTCGGAAGCTATACTATAACATTCCGTAGTAAGTACTACTCCTGATGAGCAAGGGATACTACAGTGTGTAGTATAGTATTCTACAGTATACTACAGTTTACTATAGAACTATATATTCAATTGTGGTATTTTTTCATGTGGGTTATAACACTCATCCTCCAATTTCTTGTGACGGCAGGCTGAGATGTGGGGGTGATTTCCGTCATTGGGTTGTGCATTTGTGAACGGTGCAGTGTGTATTGGAATTGCAACTGGGAAAACACCTCAAGTCAGTATGCAATCACAAGGATTTTGAGGATAAATAAAACTGTAAAATTACGATCGCTTTATTCGTCAATTGTACACAAGCTGGTTTCTTCAAGCATCGCCCTGACAGAAACAAACATCTTTCTGGTAAGAAGAGGGGCGGGGGTGTATGCCTTATGATTAACGAGACGTGGTGTGATCATAACAACATACAGGAACTCAAGTCATTCTGTTCATCGGATTTAGAATTCCTCACAATCAAATGTCGACTGCATTATCTACCAAGGGAATTCTCTTCGATTATAATCACAGCCGTATATATTCCCACCCAAGCAGACACATCGATGGCCCTGAACGAACTTTATCTGACTCTTTCTAAACTGGAAACCACACACCCTGAGGCTGCATTCATCGTAGCTGGGGATTTTAACATGTGGTCCCGTGTGGCTCAGTTGGTAGAGCATGGCGCTTGCAACGCCAGGGTTGTGGGTTCATTCCCCACGGGGGGACCAGGATGAATATGTATGAACTTTCGCAATTTGTAAGTCGCTCTGGATAAGAGCGTCTGCTAAATGACTTAAATGTAAATGTAACAAGGCTAATCTGAAAAACAAAACTCCCTAAATTCTATCAGCATATGGATTGTGCTACCAGGGCTGGTAAAACCTTGGATCATTGTTATACTAACTTCCGTGACTTATATAGGCCCTCCCCCGCCCTCCTTTCGGAAAAGCTGACCACGACTCCATTTTGTTGCTTCCAGCCTACAAACAGAAACTAAAACAGCAAGCTCCCGCGCTCAGGTCTGTTAAACGCTGGTCCGACCAATCTGATTCCACGCTTCAAGATGCTTCGATCACGTGGATTGGGATATGTTCCGCATTGCGTCCAACAACAACATTGACGAATACGCTGATTCGGTGAGCGAGTTCATTAGAAAGTGCATTGACGATGTTGTACCCACAGCAACGATTAAAACATTCCCAAACCAGAAACCGTGGATTGATGGCAGCATTCGCGTGAAACTGAAAGCGCGAACCACTGCTTTTAACCAGGGCAAAGTGACGGAAACAGGACCGAATACAAACAGTGTAGCTATTCCTCCGCAAGGCAATCAAACAAGCTAAGTCCCAGTATAGAGACAAAGTAGAGTCGCAAATCAACAGCTCAGACACAAGAGGTACAGTGGGGAGAACAAGTATTTGATACACTGCCGATTTTGCAGGTTTTCCTACTTACAAAGCATGTAGAGGTCTGTAATTTTTTATCATAGGTACATTCAACTGTGAGAGACGGAATCTAAAACAAAAATCCAGAAAATCACATTGTATGATTTTTAAGTAATTCATTTGCATTTTATTGCATGACATAAGTTTTGATCACCTACCAACCAGTAAGAATTCCAGCTCTCACAGACCTGTTAGTTTTTCTTTAAGAAGCCCTCCTGTTCTCCACTCATTACCTGTATTAACTGCACCTGTTGAACTCGTTACCTGTATAAAAGACACCTGTCCACACACTCAATCAAACAGACTCCAACCTCTCCACAATGGCCAAGACCAGAGAGCTGTGTAAGGACATCAGGGATAAAATTGTAGACCTGCACAAGGCTGGGATGGGCTACAGGACAATAGGCAAGCAGCTTGGTGAGAAGGCAACAACTGTTGGCGCAATTATTAGAAAATAGAAGAAAATAGAAGAAGTTCAAGATGATGGTCAATCACCCTCGGTCTGGGGCTCCATGCAAGATCTCACCTCGTGGGGCATCAATGATCATGAGGAAGGTGAGGGATCAGCCCAGAACTACACACGGCAGGACCTGGTCAATGACCTGAAGAGAGCTGGACACCAGTCTCAAAGAAAACCATTAGTAACACACTACGCCGTCATGGATTAAAATCCTGCAGCGCACACAAGGTCCCCTGCTCAAGCAGGCGCATGTCCAGGCCCGTCTGAAGTTTGCCAATGACCATCTGGATGATCCAGAGGAGGAATGGGAGAAGGTCATGTGGTCTGATGATTCAAAAATAGAGCTTTTTGGTCTAAACTCCACTCGCCGTGTTTGGAGGAAGAAGAAGGATGAGTACAACCCCAAGAACACCATCCCAACCGTGAAGCATGGAGGTGGTAACATCATTCTTTGGGGATGCTTTTCTGCAAAGGGGACAGGACGACTGCACCGTATTGAGGGGAGGATGGATGGGGCCATGTATTGCGAGATCTTAGCCAACAACCTCCTTCCCTCAGTAAGAGCATTGATGATGGGTCGTGGCTGGGTCTTCCAGCATGACAACGACCCGAAACACACAGCAGGGCAACTAAGGAGTGGCTCCGTAAGAAAGTATCTCAAGGTCCTGGAGTGGCCTAGCCAGTCTCCAGACCTGAACCCAATAGAAAATCTTTGGAGGGAGCTGAAAGTCCGTATTGCCAGCGACAGCCCCGAAACCTGAAGGATCTGGAGAAGGACTGTATGGAGGAGTGGGCCAAAATCCCTGCTGCAGTGTGTGCAAACCTGGTCAAGAACTACAGGAAACGTATGATCTCTGTAATTGCAAACAAGGATTCTGTACCAAATATTAAGTTCTGCTTTTCTGATGTATCAAATACTTATGTCATGCAATAAAATGCTAATTAATTACTTAAAAATCATACAATGTGATTTTCGGGATTTTTGTTTTAGATTCCGTCTCTCACAGTTGAAGTGTACCTATGATAAGAATTACAGACCTCTACATGCTTTTTAAGTAGGAAAATCTGCAAAATCGGCAGTGGTATCAAATACTTGTTCTCCCACTGTTATGTGGCAGGGTCTACAGTCAATCACGGATTACAAAAAGAAAACTAGCCCAGTCGCGGACCAGGATGTCTTGCTCTCAGACAGACTAATCACTTTTTTGCCGCTTTGAGGACAATACAGTGCCACTGACACGGCCCGCTACCAAAACCTGCGGGCTCTCCTTCACTGCAGCCGAGTGAGTAAAACATTTAAACGTGTTAACCCTCGCAAGGCTGCAGGCCCAGACGGCATCCCAGCCGCGTCCTCAGAGCATGCGCAGACCAGCTGGCTGGTGTGTGTAAGGACATATTCAATTAATCCTTATCCCAGTCTGCTCTTCCCACATGCTTCAAGAGGGCCACCATTGTTCCTGTTCCCAAGAAAGCTAAGGTAACTGAGCTAAAGACTACCGCCCCGTAGCACTCACTTCCGTCATCATGAAGTGCTTTGAGAGACTAGTCAAGGACCATATCACTCCACCTACCTGACACCCTAGACCACTCCAATTTGCCTACGACCCAATAGGTCCAGACGACGCAATCGCAACCACACTGCAACCTGCCCTAACCCATCTGGACAAGAGGAATACCTATGTGAGAATGCTGTTCATCGACTACAGCTACGCATTTAACACCATAGTACCCTCCAAACTCGTCATCAAGCTCGAGACCCTGGGTCTCGACCCGTCCTGTGCAACTGGGTCCTGGACTTCCTGACGGGCCGCCCCAGGTGGTGAGGGTAGGTAACAACATCTCCACCCCGCTGATCCTCAACACTGGGCCCCACAAGGTGCGTTCTGAGCCCTCTCCTGTACTCCCTGTTCACACCACGGACTGCGTGGCATGCACGCCTCCAACTCAATCATCAAGTTTGCGACGACACTACAGTGGTAGGCTTGATTACCAACAACGACAGACGGCCTACAGGGAGGAGGTGAGGGCCCTCGTGTGTGGTGTCAGGAAAATAACCTCACACTCAACGTCAACAAAACAAAGGAGATATTGTGACTATCAGAGACAGCGAGGAGGAGACACCCCCTATCCACATCGACGGGAACAGTAGTGGAGAAGGTGGAAAAGTTTTAAGTTCCTCGGTGTACACATCACGGACAAACTGAATTGGTCCACCACACAGCACAGCGTTGTGAAGAAGGCGCAGCAGCGCCTCTTCAACTCAGGAGGCTGAAGAAATTTGGCTTGTCACCAAAAGCACTCACAAACTTCTACAGATGCACAATCGAGAGCATCCTGTCGGGCTGTATCACCGCCTGGTACGGCAACTGCTCCGCCCACAACCGTAAGGCTCTCCAGAGGGTAGTGAGGTCTGCACAACACGCATCACCAGGGGGCAAACTACCTGCCCTCCAGGACACCTACACCACCCGATGTCACAGGAATGCCATAAAGATCATCAAGGACAACAACCACCCGAGCCACTGCCTGTTCACCCCGCTATCATCCAGAAGGCGAGGTCAGTACAGGTGCATCAAAGCAGGGACCGAGAGACTGAAAAACAGCTTCTATCTCAAGGCCATCAGACTGTTAAAACAGCCACACTAACATTGAGTGGCCGCTGCCAACATACTGACTCAACTCCCAGCCACTTTAATTAATAATGGGAATTGATGGACATTATGTAAAAATTTATCACTAGCCACTTTAAACAATGCCACTTAATATAATGTTTACATACCCTACATTACTCATCTCATATGTATATGTAATATATGTACTCTATATCATCTACTGCATCTTGCCATCTTTATGTAATCATGTATCCCTAGCCACTTTAAACTATGCACTTTATGTTTACATACCCTACATTACTCATCTCATATGTATAGACTGTACACTATACCATCTACTGCATCTTGCCTATGCCGTTTGTACCATCACTCATTCATACATCTTTATGTACATATTCTTTATCCCTTTACACTGTGTGTATAGGTAGTAGTTGTGGAATTGTTAGGTAGATTACTTGTTGGTTATTACTGCATTGTCCGGAACTAGAAGCACAAGCATTTCGCTACACTCACATTAAAACCTCTAACAGTCCAAACCCGGATCCGGGATCCCCCCCATCAAAAAAGCTGACTAGAATAGCCTAGCCTAAAGCGACAGGGATATCATATAATCAAATGTTCATGAAATCACAAGTCCAAGACACCAAATGAAAGATACAGATCTTGTGAATCCAGCCATCATTCAGATTTTTTAAATGTTTTACAGGGAAGACAAAATATGTATTTCTATTAGCTAACACCATAGCAAAAGACACAACTTTTTTTGTTCCACCATTTTTTTACTCCATCAGTAGCTATCACTAATTCGACTAAATAAAGATATATATAGCCACTAACCAAGAAACACTTCATAAGTGACAGTCTGATAACATATTTATGGTATAGCATATGTTTTTTTAGAAAAATGTGCATTTTTCAGGTATAAATCACAGTTTACCATTGCAGCACTATCACAAAACTCACCCAAAGCGACTAGAATAACTACAGGAGCAACGTGTATTACCTAATTACTCATCTTAAAAACATTTCTGAAAAATACACAGCGTACGACAAATGAAAGCCCAACATCTGTGAATCCAGACAATATTTTCAGATTTTCTAAGTGTTTTACAGCGAAAACACAATATATCGTTATATTAGCATACCACATGAGCTAACATCACCCCAGCATTGATTCGAAGCAAAAAGCCGCGATAACGTTATCACCACCAAATATATTAATTGTTTCACTAACCTTCAGAATTCTTCAGATGACAGTCCTGTAACATCATATTACACAATGCATATAGAGTTTGTTTCGAAAATGTGCATATTAGCATCACAATCGTGGTTATGCTATGTAATCAGTCAAAACATGGCAGCATTCTGGCGCCGCCATCTTGGAAGGGCACCTAAGTTTACGATTATTTATCGATTAGATTGACTAAAAAAATACAGGTTGGACAGCTAATGAAAGATGCATTGGTTATTAATGCAACCGCTGATTTAGATTTTTAAAATTAACCTTACTTGACATACAGTGTGCGTTACAGCCAGACTAGTGCCGCAATATTGGCCGAAAAATGCGTTTACATTTTTCCACATAAATACGGAATAAAATCATAAATAGCTCTTACTTTTGGACGAGCTTCCATCAGAATCTTGGGCAAGGTGTCCTTTTGTCCAAAATAATCGTTGCTTTGTTGTAAAACGTCCAGTTCAACGTCGGAACTAGCAGCTAATAGTAGCTACCTGGCACACACATGTCCAAATCCTCAAACGCAATACTACGAAAATTCCGAAAATAGCAATATACTCGCATAAACTGATATAAATCGGTTTCAAATAACTTCGTTATGATGTTTCTAACACCTATTTCGAATTAAATCACAGACGGATATATCTTAGCCCGATAACAAGAGCTATTCAACATGCCATTCTGATGTCCCCTCTTGCGCCTTGGCGAGCGACGAAAAGAAGGGACATGTCACTCCATTGCCTTTTATAAACTCTGAGAAATACGTAGAGATTCCATTCCACTTCTCATTGGTTACTGACATCCAGGGGAAGGCGGGTGCAGTTCATTTCGATCCATAGGGCACACACAGAGTTTTAAACTGATCCGAGATCAGAGTCTAGTTTTCAGACCTTCGCATGTCCTGTCATGATTTTCGCTGTAGAAAGAGTTTTGGTTCACCCACAGACATAATTCAAACGGTTTTAGAAACTAGAGATTGTTTTCTATCCAATAGTAATAATAATATGCATATTGTACGAGCAAGAATTGAGTACGAGGCAGTTTAATTTGGAGAYGCAAAATGTCGAAGTTGAAACAGCACCCCCTGTAGTGACAAGAATTAACATCTGCTAACGATGTGTATGTGACAAAAATGTTTTGATTTGATTTGAGGTCCAACCAAAATGTGGCTTCTACTTTTAACCTCCTAGCCTTCCTGTGTTTGTGAGACATTATCATTTGCACCAAAGGCCATCAATTTGAAATGAAATGCCCCCAGCAATCTTCAAATTGACATTATAGATAGAATTGGCATTCTWCGACTAGACATAAAGTAGTTGGCTTAGAAACGGTTGGTGCCATCATGGCAGGCATTACTAACTAAACTGTATATCCATGGATCCCACTCAGATTGTAAAAAAATTATTTGTCATCGACTTTGTTTCCCAGAAGAAGAAATGGACTGTGTCACTAGCAACAGACACAGGCAGTAATAAACAGAATTATAAACTAGATAGTTTGGGTGACATGGGGAACCCACTGAGGAACAGACAGATATAGATGGGGCAATCAACAAGGTGAAGGAGTCCAGGTGAGTCCATTGAGCGCTGATGAGTGTAATGATGGGGACAGGTGTGCGTAATGATGGGGACAGGTGTGCGTAATGAAGGGCAGCCTGGCGCCCTCGAGCGCCAGAGAGGGAGAACGGGAGCAGGCGTGACAATTATTACATTTTTGAAAGGAGTGGGGCAGTCCCACTCTTTTGGTATTTTGTCATGTTTGAAAAAAGTTGAAACTTAGGAGAGATGGTGCTGAAGTAGCAACAGGCCAGACTCCAACTCATGCTGGCAGTGGTATATCGTTCATGTGCTCCAGAGGCAACAGCCCAGACCGCCAGACCACCCCAGTCCACATATGCCTTTATAGTAGCTGGGTTTAATGACTTTTTATGATGGCAGTACCTATAAATGTCCCTGGCCATGCCAAAGTCTCCGATCTTGGCCACTCTCCCCGGTCCTTTGGTGGTCAGCAGGCAGTTCCGGGCCGCAATGTCCCTGCAAAGTGACAAGACAAGAAGAACCTTACAGGAGTGTGTTCGTGTTAGTGTGTGTGTGTCTGTCTGTCTGTGCATGTGTGTGCTCATCTGCATGTGCGTTAGTGTGTGCGCGCTTGTCTGTCCATCCGTGTTAGTGTGTGCGCGCTTGTCTGTCTCTGTCTGTCTGTCCGTGTTAGCGTGTGCGCGCTTGTCAGTCCGTCCGTGTTAGTGTGTGCGCACTTGTCTGTCGTACATGGCAGCTTAAAAGAAGTGGCAACTATGGAATTTGTACAGGAGAAAAATCCACATCGACGCTATACATCAGATTTGTATGTGCTTATGGCAAAATAATAGATTAGTCTCATCCACTGGGGTAGTGTTCTCAATGAGAAGAGCAGACTGAATGTGGAGAGAGAAAGCTTTGCTAACAAACCTCTAACGTTCTCGGTATCTCTGAATCACTAACATTCTTCATATGTGTACTCTATCTTCTTTTCTGTTCTGCGGTTGATATAAGGTTATACTAATACTCGCGCTTTTGGCGGTCCTCGTGAATGCGCTGTAGTATTGGGCTAATCTCCATGTGAGGCAGCAGGAATCTGTCGATGCTGTGCATTTGTAGTATAAATTGAATTAATAAAATGCGCATGATCTGTGTAGAGGAACCGCCAATAGATCTTGAAATGGTTGTACATCCACTGAGATATCTTAGGGAAAAAAATCGCCCAGTAAAATTGAATATGTAGTAATGTGGGCATAGTATTATATTAGTAAACTACAGATAGGGACTGTGGTCTTCCTGTTTCCATCATGAGCCTGTTGTTATAGTTGCTTATTGGGTACTTGCTATATGTTAACTTAAGAAATGCATCTATGCATATTGGAGGAATAAGAATTATAGGGTCATAAACTCACGCTTATTGTCCTTTCCAATTCTCTAGAGTAAAATTGGCTAACTGTTGTGCCGAAGATGTGTGTGGATAAGCTGCGGTGTGGGTGCTATAGTTGTACATGCGCTTTTGTAATATCTTCTGAAACCTCGGTTTGTGTCGAAATAGACTAAAATGCACCCTTGTCTAATCATGTTTTCTAACAAAAAGACATAGTCCCAATACCATGACTAGCTATCTTATGTGGCCTAATTTAATCAGAATCACATCTAGAGAGAGCAATCATGTGTGGTAATCATGTAGAGCCTATGCTTGATGTGCTTGAGGTTTGTGAGTACTAGAGCAGATAATGACATGAATATTTATACTTAGATTAGGTAAACCCCGGAATTGGTGATAGCACCTGAAGGAGTAAGAAACTGGATGGAGTTAGAATAGTGGTGTATTTTGCTAACGTGTTAGCTAATAGAATTTACATATTTTGTTTCCCTGTAACCATTTTAAAATCTGAAATGGTGGCTTTATTCACAAGATCTGTATCTTTCATCTGGTGTCTTGACTTGTGATTTAATGATATTTAGATGCTACTATCTACTTTTGAAGCTATGCTAGTATGCTAATTAGTGTGTGGGGGTGGGGGGTGCTCCCGGATCCGGGTTCTGAGGCGTATAAG
>NC_036850.1:3799297-3818062 GCF_002910315.2 Salvelinus sp. IW2-2015 | reverse complement strand
TGTCTGTCCGTGTTAGTGTGTGCGCGTCTTCGTCGAGTCCGCGTCGTGTCTAGTGCGTGCCGTCCTGCCTGTCTGTCTGTCTGTCTGTCTGTCTGTCTGTCGTCTGTCTGTCTGTCTGTCTGTCTGTCTGTCTGTCTGTCTGTCTGTCTGTCTGTCTCTGTCTGTCTTCTGTCTGTCTGTCTGTCTGTCTGTTCTTCTGTGTCTGTCGTGTCGTCTGTTGCAGTGTGTGCATGCTTGTCTGTCTGTCTGTGTTATTGTGTGGCGCTTGTCTGTCTGTCGGTCGGTGTGCGTGTGTGCGAGGCGCGCTTGAGCGTCTGTATGTGTGTGTGGCGGCAGGTAACCTAGTGCTTAGAGAGTTGGGCCAGTAACCGAAAGGTTGCCTGATCAAGTCCCTGAGCTGACATGGTACAAGGCAGTTAACCCACCGTTCCCCAGTAGGCCATCATTGTAAATAAGAATTTGTTCTTAACTGACTTGCCTAGTTAAATAAAGATTACATTTAAAAAGTGTGTCTCTTATCCCCATGGTAGAATAAGGGCAAACAGAGAACTCAAAACACATATTTGTTTTAGAATCGTGTAGTGTAGCCCACTCTGTTGTGTCCATGTTGGTTTCCACTCCCACCCTTAAACAATTGAGTTTGCGATTATTGGAATAACAGATTCATGTATTAAAGCATTAAGCATTTAACTTTTTGTCAATAGGGGGAGCTGTAAGCAATTTATTTTTTTTTTACATTTCGCAAATTAAACTGCTCTACTCAAGATTCTTGATCGTAACAATATTGCATATTATTGTTATTATTGGATAGAAAACATTCTATAGTTTCTATAGGAGTTAAAATTTGTCTCTGAGTGTTACAGAAACAATTTCTACAGCACTTTTCATGACAGGGTTCAGCTTTCAGAAAATTTTACCTCTGATCTGGGGTCTGTTTATAAGGCACAGTGAGATGCTATGGTTAACTGAACATTAAATTGGTTAATCTGAACTGTTTGAATTCGGATTAAGCAAAACAATGTTATTCACAGCCAGATTTAGCATATGCATACATTTATGTTGTATGGGATTGTAATACGATTTAAGAGGCTGCAGTATTTGAGTGTTATGACAAAGCAGCAAACACACTCTTCGAGATATTGCAGTTGATACTTAATGCGCTCCAAGAGAGCATGTCGTCAATGCAGGTTTTCCTCAAGAAAATGTAGTCTAGTGACACGTACTCACACGTAGTGGCCTCAAGGATGATGATGGTGGCTGTGAATTGTAATAAGGAGTCGAGCTGGTGTGTGTGTGTGTGTAGTGTGTGTAGCCTAGTGCTTCTGTGTGTTGTGTTCGTGTCTGTGCATGCTAGCGTCTGCGTGTGTATGTGTGTGTGTGTGTCTGTAGCTACACTCCGGTGACACCATTAGGCGGTATAATAGTTGACAGCACATTTTGGGGTAAATAAGCTTTAATTGGGCTCGTTTGTCATTGGATGACTTGCAGGAAGTTGCGGGTTAAAGGGAAATTCTGTCACAGGTACGGACGCCGTGGAAACCGAGCAAGGCGATTGCTGGTGTTGCCGGGGAAGCAGGCAAACCTTTCTGTTCCCATCTGTTTTTGTTTGGGAGGGTGTGAATGTGGGGGACTGTGTCTTTGTGGTGTGTGTGTGCACTGCTGTTTGTGAGTGCGTATGTATACAGTAAGTGGGTGAAATTAGTGTGTGTGTGTGAGAGTGTATTTGTCTGTCATTGCATATTGTGTGGGTTTGACTATACATAATGTGCACACTGTGCACACACATAAATCCATGTACAGTATGTTTCTCTACCACATTAGGCCTACCGGTGTATAAACTGGTTCTCCTCCAGGTATTGGCATCCCTGTGCTATGTCTCTGGCCACGTTGAGCAGGTCCTCCATGGATAGACTAGAAGGGTGCTCCTATAGAGAGATACCAGATAGAGAGGAAGAGATCAGGCTCATATATACATTGGGCTTGATTCAGTCTGTAGAGCTGAAGACCCGCTCTATAGCGCAATTTAAATTTAAAGACAATGTTCCCGTTTTCAGAGACTGTACTCATGGTAAACGCTGCATATGTCTGCTCAATCGGAAATTACCTTTACATTTCAATCGCCCTATAACGCGGATCTAAATAAGAATTTGTTTTTAACCTGTTTGGGATAGGGGGCAGCATTTTCATGTTCGGATGAAAAGCATGCCCAGAGTAAACTGCCTGCTACTCAGTTCCAGAAGCTAATACATGCATAGTATTAGTATATTTGGATAGAAAACACTCTGAAGTTTCTACAACTGTTTGAATGATGTCTATGAGTATAACAGAACACATATGGCAGGCAAAAACCTGAGAAAWATCCAACCAGGAAGTGGGAAATCTGAGGTTTGTAGTTTTTCAACTCATTGCCTTTCCAATATACAGTGTAAATGGGGTCATATTGCACCTCCTAATGCTTCCACTAAATGTCAACAGTCTTTAGAACCTTGTTTCAGGATTCTACTGTGAAGGGGGAGCGAATAAGAGCTGTTTGACTAAGGCGTCTGGCAGAAGGCCATGAGCCAAATCATGCGCGCGGCCGTGAGAGCGAGCTCTGTTCCTTTTCCTTTCTAAAGACAAAGGAATTGTCCGGTTGAAACATTATTGAAGATTTATGATAAAAACATCCTAAATATTGATTCAATACATCGTTTGACATGTTTCTACGAACTGTAATATAACTTTTTGGACTTTTCGTCTGAACTTTCGCCTGGACTTGCCCGCGCCTTGTGATTTTCGATTGGTGAACTAAACGCGCTAACAAAAAGAAGGTATTTGGACATAAATTATGGACTTTATCGAACAAAACAAATATTTATTGTGGAACTGGGATTCCTGGGAGTGCATTCTGATGAAGATCATCAAAGGTAAGTGAATATTTATAACTTTATTTCTGACTTTTACTGACTCCACAACATGGCGGGTATCTGTATGGCTTGTTTTTGTGTCTGAGCGCTGTACTCAGATTATTGCATGGTGTGCTTTTTCGGTAAAGCTTTTTTGAAATCTGACAGCGGTTGCATTAAGGAGAAGTATATGTTTAATTCTGTGCATAACACTTGTATCTTTTATCAACGTTTATGATGAGTATTTACACTAAATTGATGTGGCTCTCTGCAAATTCGSCAGATGTTTTCGAGGCACAACATTACTGAACATAACGCGACAATGTAAACTGAGATTTTTGGATATAAATATGAACTTTATCGAACAAATTGTGTATTGTGTAACATGAAGTCCTATGGGTGCCATCTGATGAAGATCATCAAAGGTTAGTGATTCATTTTATCTCTATTTCTGCTTTTTGTGACTCCTGTCTTTGGCTGGAAAATGGCTGTATGTTTTTTGTGACTAGCTTCTGACCTAACATAATGATATGGTGTGCTTTCGCTGTAAAGCCTTTTTGAAATCGGACACGATGGGTAGATTAACAAGAAGTTAAACTTTAATTTGGTGTATTGCACTTGTGAATGTATGAAAGTTTAATATTTCCMAAAAATATTTTTGAATTTCACGCTCTGCCTTTTCAGCGGATGTTGTCGAGGGGTTCTGCTAGTAAAAATAAATGAATGCTCTTCAACCGATCGCTGCCCACCCCCCCGACTAGCATCACTACTCTGGACGGTTCTGACTTAGAATATGTGGACAACTATAGGTGTCTGGCTAGACTGTAAACTCTCCTTCCAGACTCACATTAAGCATCTCCAATCCAAAGTTAAATCTAGAATCGGCTTCCTATTTCGCAACAAAGCCTCCTTCACTCATGCTGCCAAACATACCCTATCCTACCGATCCTTGACTTCGGCGATGTCATTTACAAAATAGCCTCCAACACTCTACTCAGCAGATTGGATGCAGTCTATCACAGTGCCATCCGTTTTGTCACCAAAGCCCCATATACTACCCACCACTGCGACCTCTATGCTCTCGTTGGCTGGTTCTCGTTACATATTCGTCGCCAAACCCACTGGCTCCAGGTTCTATAAGTCTTTGCTAGGTAAAGCTCCACCTTATCTCAGCTCACTGGTCACCATAGCAACACCCACCCGTGGCACGCGCTCCAGCAGGTATATTTCACTGGTCATCCCCAAATCCAACACCTGCTTTGGCCTCCTTTCCTTCCAGTTCTCTGCTGCCAATGACTGGAACGAATTGCAAAAATCACTGAAGTTGGAGACTTATTGTCRCGTTCTGACCTTTGTTCCGTTTTTATGTCTTTATTTTAGTTTGGTCAGGGCGTGAGTTGGGGTGGGCATTCTATGTTGTTTTTCTATGTTTTGTTCTGTTGTTATATTTCTATGTTTGGCCTAGTATGGTTCTCAATCAGAGGCAGGTGTCAGTCGTTGTCTCTGATTGGGAGCCATATTTAGGTAGCCTGTTTTCTATTGTGTTTTGTGGGTGGTTGTTTCCTGTGTCTGTGTTTGCACCATAYGGGACTGTTTCGGTTGTTTGTTTGTGCTTTTGCTAAGTGTTCTGTTGATTTATTAAATATCTCATTATGGACACCTACCACGCTGCACATTGGTCCGATCCTTGCTACTCCTCTTCAGACGAAGAGGAAATCCGTTACACTTATATCTCCCTCACTAACTTTAAGCGTCAGCTGTCAGAGCAGCTTACCGATTGCCGCAGCTGTACACAGCCCATCTGTAAATAGCCCATCCAATCAACTACCTACCTCATCCCCATATTTGTTTTTCTGCCCTTTTGCACAGCAGTATTTCTACTTGCACATCCTCATCTGCACATATATCACTCCAGTGTAAATTGCGAAATTGTAATTACTTCGCCACTATTGTCSTATTTATTGCCTTACCTCCTTACTACATTTGTATACAGATTTTTCTATTGTGTTATTGACTGTACGTTTGTTTATCCCATGTGTAACTCTGTGTTGTTGTTTATGTCGCACTGCTTTACTTTATCTTGGCCAGTTCGTAGTTGTAAACAAGAACTTGTTCTTCAACTGGCCTACCTGGTTAAATAAAGGTGAAATAAAAATAATACAAATAAATCTTCAGCGCTACGGATTGAATAGAGCCGATAGAGAGAGAGAGAGAGAGGACAGACAGACAGACAGACGACAGACAGACAGACAGACAGACAGACAGACAGACAGACAGACAGACAGAACAGACAGACAGACAGACAGACCTCAGATGAACAGACAGACAGACAGACTCAGATGAACAGACAGACAGACAGACTCAGATGAACAGACAGAGAATCAGATGAACAGAGGAGAATCAGACAGACAGACGAGAATCAGACAGACAGGACAGACAGACAGACTGGAGCAGCTAGCGTAGACAGACAGGACTCAGATGAACAGACAGAGAATCAGATGAACAGACAGAGAATCAGACAGACAGTAAATCAAATCAGTCAGACAGACTGACAGACATTCAAGCTTCTACACACAAAAAAAGGTAGACATACAAAAAGACAAAGAATTAGACTGATAAAAGATTAAAGAAGACATAGACATGACAGACATGCAGATAGGTTGACCAACTGGCAGACAGATTCCCAAACAAAACGGAGACAGATTCACTGTAGAGCACAGCAGCCAAACAGCTGTTGCATCCTTTGTTGTTCCTCTGTTAGCTTTCAGATTGAAAGAGTTAGTTTACTCTGTGAAGTACCTCTATCTTAATTAAGGATCGGACCCTTTTTTTTCAATTTTTGCCTAAAATGACATACCCAAATCTAATCAATGTAAGCAAAGCTCCACAACCAAGACTAACAAAGAACTAGCAACATGCATTCCCCGCCCATCTGAGGATCTGCCGTTTTCAGAATATATTTCCTGTGTTTGAGGGGTGAACAATCCACTTGTCACTTAAATTTAGCTGGATTGATTGCTTTCATTTTACTCCTGTGACTCTTTCATAATCTTGCTTGTGCCTGTTGTTTTTTTCTCATTAACGTTATGTTAATGTTTGTAATGACCTTTCTATCAAACACACCCGGTAATGGCTCAATGGAATATTGTCTTTCTGTTGAATCTATAAGAACGCTAAAGCTTCGTCTGGGAGTTAGCGCATCGTCTCAACACTTACAGTACATCACAAGCAAGAGAATAAACATATATTTATTTTGATGGGTGTTCATTTTTTTGTGGAATTGAAAAAAGTTATAATTGAATAGAAGTTGAAATGTTTACTATTGAGATGCAATGAAAGTGACTTCCGAAAATGAACACTTGGATTATAGTGACATTATGTATAGATCGGTATAATCTGACATTTTTTTATTCGAGAGTATCCTGCTATTGACACACTTGAATTATGCGACAGAACGTGACAACAATAGTAATTAATGAGGCAGTCTAGACAGTGCAGGTGCGTGCAGGTAGGCCTAGACAGAGCACATTTTTGGTGGTTGCAGCCCTGTTCCACCCCTTATGTTAATTTATTCATACACTATATTACCACACAAGTATGTGGATGCCCCTTTAAATGAGGGGACTGGCTATTTCAGCCCCAGCTGTTGCTGACAGGTGCATAAAATCAAGCACACAGTCATGCAATCTCCATAGACAAACATTAGCAGTAGAATAGTCTTACTGAAGAGCTCAGTGACTTTCAATGTAGCACCGTCATAGGATGCCACAATTCCAACAAGTCAGTTCATCAAATCTCTGCTCTGCTAGAGCTGCCGTGGTCAACTGTAAGTGGAGACGTCTAGGCGCAACCACTGCTCAGCCGCGAAGTGGTAAACCACAGAACGGGGACACCGAGTGCTGAAGCGTGTAGCGACACTCACTACCGAGTTCCAAACTGCCTCTAGAAGCAACGTCAGCACAAGAACTGTTAGTCGGGAGCTTCATGAAATGGGTTTCCATGGCCGAGCAGCCGCACACAAGCCTAAGATCCCCATACGCAATGCCAAGCGTGAGCTGGAGAGGTGTAAAACTCGCCGCAATTGGACTCTGGAGCAGTGGAAACGTGTTCTCTGGAGTGATGAATTACGCTTCACAATCTGGCAGTACGAACCTGAGTTTGGCGGATGCCAGGTGATCATTACCTGCCCCAATGCATTGTGCCAACTGTAACGTTTGGTGGAGGAGGCATAATGGTCTGGGGCTATTTTTCATGGTTCGGCCTAGGCCTCTTAGTTCCAGTGAAGGGAAATCTTAACGCTACAGCATACTATGAAATTCGAGACAATTCTGTGCTTCCAACTTTGTGATAACAGTTTGGGGAAGGCCCTTTCCTGTTTCAGCTTGGCAGGTCCATACAGAAATGGTCCCCACAACAATGTTCCAACATCTAGTACAGTGGGCCTTGCAAAAGTATTCATCCTCMTTGGCGTTTTTCCTATTTTGTTGCATTAAAACCTGTAATTTAAAATTGATATTTATTTGGATTTCATGTAATGGACATACACAAAATAGTCTGAATTGGTGAAGTAAAATGAAAAAAAAATATTGTTTAAAAAAATTCAAAAATATAAAAAACTGAAAAGTGGTCCATGCATATGTATTCACCACCTTTGCTATGAAGCCCCTAAATAAGATCTGGTGCAACCAATTACCTTCCGAAGTCACATAATTAGTTAAATAAAGTCAACCTGTGTGCAACCTGTGTCACATGATCTGTCACATGATCTCAGTGTATATATACACCTGTTCTGAAAGGCCCCAGAGTCTGCAACACCACTAAGCAAGTGGCACCATGAAGAAAAAGGAGCTCTCCAAACAGGTCAGGGACAAAGTTGTGGAAAAGTACAGATTAGATACTTTGATAATCCCACGGAGCACCATTAAATCCATTATTWAAAAAATGGAAAGAATTTGGCACCACAACTAACCTGCCTAGAGAGTTCTGCCCACCAAAACTCMAAGGAAAGGAAAATTCTATGTCTGGGGCAAACCCAACAACTCTCATCACCCCGAGAACWYCATCCCCACAGTGAAGCATGGTGGTGGCAGCATCATGCTGTGGGGATGTTTTTCATTGGCAGGGACTGGGAAACTGGTCAGAATTGAAGGAATGATGGATGGCGCTAAATACAGGGAAATTAATTAGGGAAACCTGTTTCAGTCTTCCAGAGATTTGAGACTGTGACGGAGGTTCACCTTCCAGCAGGACAATGACCCTAAGCATACTGCTATAGCAACACTCGAGTGGTTTAAGGGGAAACAACTGAGAATCTGTGGTATGACTTAAAGATTGCTGTACACCAGCGGCACCCATCCAACTTGAAGGAGCTGGAGCAGTTTTGCCTTGAAGAATGGGCAAAAGTCCCAGTGGCTAGATGTGCCAAGGTTATAGAGACATACCCCAAGAGAATTGCAGCTGTAATTGCTGCAAAAGGTGGCTCTACAAAGTATTGACTTGGGGGGGTGAATAATGATGAATGCTCAAGTTCTTTTTTGGGGGGGGTCTTATTTCTTGTTTGTTTCACAATAGAAATTTGCATCTTCAACGTGGTAGGCATGTTGTGTAAATGAAATGATACAAACCCACCAGAAATACATTTKAATTCCAGGTTGTAAGAACAAAATAGTAAAAATGCCAAAGGGGTGAATACTTTCGCAAGCCACTTTAGAAAGCCTTCCCAGAAGAGCAGGTATCCACATACTTTGGCATGTAGTGTTTATGCTAATATACCTAGTGTATTTATGCAAATTAGGCACATACAATTTTATTCAAACAAAATATTAAAAGAATACCTGATACCATTAGAGAATATACTGTATATATGAATGCATTCTAAGAAACAACATTTTTTATTTTACAATAAATTGAATACCTGAATTCCACCAAAATCCCTGAACTTCATTCTTTATCTGTCCGTTGCCAGTAAAATATTTTAAGTGCTATTATCCAGTCAATATGTGATTGAAAAAAAAAAAAATAAAGTTATCCACTGTCCAACTGTTGCATTTCTTACAATTGTTTTTCAAACCTTTTAACAATTTGGAAATTTAGTCCAACTTACTTTTCAAGGTTTCAGAAATCTCTGCTCCAAGGTACCATCTCTGGCTGTTGTGACTTAGAGCAAGACAACATATTCCTATAACAAAAACACTTGCGCTGTGCACTAAAGCACTACCGCTCTGAACTAACGCACTGTACATTTTGAAAATACGGGGACAAACTGGCAACTGAACTGACCAGTCTGGGCCGCATCTCTCTCAGGAAACTCTTGAGGTCTCCTCCAGCCATTAATTCCAATAGGATGAAGCGTGGTAGGCCCTGTAGACTCACCCCTATACACCGCACTATGTTCAGGTGGCTGAATTTACTGCAGGGGGAGAGGGAGAAAAGAGAGGGGAAGGAATGGAGGGAGGAGAGGGAAAGAGAGAGAGGGGGAAGAAGGAAAGAAGGGAGAGAGTGGGGGATGAGGGGAAAGGAAGCGAGATTACAGTACATGGTTGCTGAAGAATAGTCTGCCATGGAGCATGTTTGCAATATGTCTTCAACCAAAAGCTGTGTGTAGGTGTGTGTGTGTGTGTGTGAGAGAGAGAGAGAGAGAGATAGAGAGTGTTTGAGTGCGTGCGTGTGCTTAGGTTTGTGACTGTAACTAGGTTTCCATCCAATTGCCGACAGATTTTCATGTTAATATTCAAAAATCTGCATAAAAACAATATGAAATTTTTTCCATCAGTGATGTGTTTCCATCAAATTGATTTGTTGGATAAAAGGCTGTGCGTGATGAGGTAGTTCACATAAAAATAACTTTTGTGGTTAAAGTCCCATGTACCAAATAAAAAAACATAAGTTAGATGGGTTTCCATCACATTTTCAACTCCACTGACAGTTTGTCACTAAAAYTGTTGCGTTTTATAGCATATCTGGTTTTGGAGCATGCTCTCTAGACAACAGTTAGCTGACAAAATGGGGGTAGGTTATATAATGAAATGGAATGAGACCAACGTCATTTTTATTTGATAATTGGCAGTCAAGTGTTTATCATCGTGTCACGAGCATTCAAATAAAACCCTAGATATTTATTGGACATGTGGATGAAGCTCATCACCGTCCATCACTTAACCACCAGGAAAGTTAATCAAAACTATTTCATCTTCCTATAAACTCTAATGCTTTTCCACATTGTAGTGGTACCACAATGGAGCATATCATTGGGTGGCTTTAAGTTTACTTCGATACGATGGTTTATTATATAAATAACTACGCATAAAATAGTTTCCACCGCAATTGTCCCATAATTAATTTTACCGACACAAAAAGATCCCACCATGTCGAACGAACAAATTGTCTGTCAACATTTGTGAAATTGTACCAACACTTTATGTTTCCATCACACCTGTTGTGATTTATTTGCATACGGTATGACTTTGCTTGCATGAAACGTGGTTTGTGTTACCTGATAATGAGAGCCTCCATGACAAAGTCAAGCTCATCCTGCTCAGAGCACACCTCAGGGAGTGTCTATAGGGGACGCACACAGAACACACAATGAGGACATTCAGAGAGAACATAGACAATGCTGTGTAGACAGATGTGCAGAACTAAGGATAAATCTGCACAGTGGGGCTCATTGCAGAGCTCCATCGAAAAAGTGACCTGAATCTCAAATAGGACTCCCCTGCCTAAATAAAGGTTCAATAAAAAATCAACATAAGCTCAAACAYTGAACTGTTTGTGAATAAAATACGTACCCAATACACACACATTCTTGCTGATATTACAGATGAATGAGGCCCTTTATATTCTGTGTGTAAGTTTGTTTGTTTATTTCTTGTTTTTTGTTTGTGTCAGGGCTCACCTTGACTGCTACTTGCATGGGACTTGGCTCTCCAGGTATCCCCGCTGCCATCCCTTCATACACCTCACCGAAGGCACCATGTCCCAGACCCCTATACACATACAAGGAAGAACACGCACACATGCAAGAACGCACACACACAGACAAACAAAAGGGCTCAAAAACTTTGAGATGCATATTTGTAAGATCATGTCTTATAGACCAAAAGTAAAGCGAAAGCATCCCTCCATAATGCCTTCATAATGCACCCACAGTACACACTACAACATACGGTGGCTTGCGAAAGTATTCACTCCCCTTGGCATTTTTCCTATTTTGTTGCCTTACAACCTGGAATTAAAATAGATTTTTGGGGGGTTTGTATCATTTGATTTACACAACATGCCAACCACGTTGAAGTGAAACAAAAAAGAAATAAAACCAAAAAACTGAAAACTTGAGTGTGCACAACTATTCACCCCCCCAAAGTCAATACTTTGTAGAGCCACCAATTGCAACAATTACAGCTGCAAGTCTCTTGGGGTATGTCTCTATAAGCTTGGCATATCTAGCCACTGGGATTTTTKCCCATTCTTCAAGGCAAAACTGCTCCAGCTCCTTCAAGTTGGATGGGTTCCACTGGTGTACAGCAATCTTTAAGTTATACCACAGATTCTCAATTGGATTGAGGTCTGGGCTTTGACTAGGCCATTCCAAGACATTTAAATGTTTCCACTTAAATCACTCGAATGTTGCTTTAGCAGTATGCTTAGGGTCATTGGGATGGCAGGTAGCATGGTGGTCAGAGCGTTGAACTAGTAACCGAAAGGTTGCAAGATCAAATCCCTGAGCTGACAAGGTGAAAATCTGTCGTTCTGCCTCTGAACAAGGCAATTAACCCACTGTTCCTAGGCCGTCATTGAAAATAAGAATTGGTTCTTAACTGACTTGCCTAGTTAAAGGTGGTACAATTATGAGGGAATTGAGTTACTGTCAAAATACGGCATATCTGTAGACACACCTCTGCCACACCTTCATGTTTTTGATATCCACCCCAAACGAATAGTTGGTGAATAGCATAATATTCGCATGCTTAAGTTCAACGTCCGGATACGGGTAGAGAGAATTTTGCATAAAAATGGAATTGTTCCATTTACGCGCACAATAACTCGACGGAATTCCCCCCTAGGCACATAGTGCCTATTGAAAGTGTACACACCCCTCGCAGTTTTGTCACAGTTTGCTGCCTGAAACTTCTATCTAAAAAATGATTAAACTAGATGTCTTTCCTACAGATCTACACAATCTACTGCATTTTCAAAGTGAAAGACAAAGTATAGAAAGTTTTTTWAAATGAATAACTTAATAACAAACTTAAAACGAAGATGTCTTGATTGCGAATGTCTTCACAACCCAGAATTGATACTTGGTGGAAGCCCCTTAGGCAGCAATTTCAGCTGTAAATCATTTTGAATAAGATTCTACCAACTCTACACAACTCTTAGGGCAACATACARTGCATTCGACAAGTATTCAGACCCCTTGACGTTTTCACCCCAAATGTTTAAATACAGCCTTAATCTTAAATGGATTAAATACATGTTTATCCTCATCAAACCTACACACAATACCCCATAATGACTAAGTGAAAACAGGTTTTTAGAAAATGTTTGCACATTTAATAAAAAAACTAAAACAGAAATACYTWATTTACATAAGTATTCAGACCCTTTGCTATGAGACTCAAAATTGAGCTCAGGTGCATCTTGTTTCCATTGCTCGTCCTTGAGATGTTTCCCCAACTTGATTGGAGTCCACCTGTGTTAAATTCAATTGATTGGACATGATTTGGAAAGGTACACACCTGTCTATATAAGGTCCCACAGTTGACAGTGCACGTCAGAGTAAAAACCAAGCCATGAGTTCGAAGGAATTGTCCATAGAGCTCCAAGACAGGATTGTGTTGAGACACAGATCTGAGGAAGGGTTCCAAATTTTTTTTGTTGGTGATGTCTAATGTCCTTTGCTCGTGTTTCTTGGCCCAAGCAAGTCTCTTCTTATTATTGGTGTCATTTAGTAGTGGTTTCTTTGCAGCAATTAAACCAAGAAGGCCTGATTCACAGTCTCCTCTGAACAGTTGATATTGAGATTTGCCTGTTACTTGAACTCTGTGAAGCATTTATTTGGCCTGCAATTTCTGAACTTATCCTCTGCAAAGAGGTAATTCTGGGTCTTCCATTTCTGTGGCGGACCTCATGAGAGCCTGTTTCACCATTGTGCTTGATGGTATTTGCAACTGCACTTGAAGAAACTATCAAAGTTCTTGAAATGTTCCGTATTAACTGACCTTCATGTCTTAAAGTAATGACGGACTGTCGTTTATCTTTGCTTATTTGAGCTGTTCTTGCCATAATATGTACTTGGTCGTTTACCACATAAGGCTATCTTCTGTATACCACCACTACCTTGTCACAACACAACTGATTGGCTCAAACGCATTAAGAAGGAAAGAAATTCCACATATTAACTTTTAACAAGGCACACCTGTTAATGAATTGAAATGCATTCCAGGTGACTTCCTCGTGAAGCTGGTTGAGAGAATGCCAAGAGTATGCAAAGCTGTCAAGGCAAAGGGTGGCTATTTGAAGAATCTCAAATATAAAATATATTTTGATTTGATTAACACTTTTTTGGTTACTACATGATTACATATGTGTTATTTCATAGTTTTGATGTCTTCACTATTATTCTACAATGTAGAAAATAGTACAAATAAAGAAAAACCCTTGAATGAGTAGGTGTTCTAAAACTTTTGAACGGTAGTGTATGTAAATGTGATATTTCAGTTTATTTTTCATTTAATTTTTTTAAACCAGTTTTTTCTTTGTCATTATGGGGTGTTGTGTGTAGATTGATGAAGGGAAACAACTATTTAATCCATTTTAGAATAAAGCTGCAACGTAACAAATTGTGGAAAATTTGAAGTGGTCTGAATATTTTCTCAATGCATTCATTGTTTTGTAAAAATTGTAAAAAGTTCAGTAATTTTGGTTGGGAATGATTGATGGACAGCAGTCTTTGAATTTTAAGCAGATTTAAAGTTAGGACTGAGACTGGATCGCTGGGGAACAGTCAACACCTCTTGGAAAGACATTCTGGTATGTCTTTGGCATTCAATTTGTATAATTGTCCCTCTGAAAAATAAAGAGACAGGATTGCCTCTAACTTTTTACCTGGGCTTTGATCCTTTCGTATATATTTTGATCCTGATAAACTCCCAGTCCCTACCTGTGACTTGCATACCCACAACATAATGCTGCCATCACAATACTTGAAAATACAGAGAGTTTCACGTCTTGAAACTGCAGGAATTGAACCGACAACCTTGCATTTCTAACGCCATACTTTTACTGACTGAGTCACACAGGACCAGAAATCCTATTTTCAGTCATCTTTAAGTGGAATGTTAATTGTTCCTCCTGCTTTGCAAAGTAGAGCAATTCAGTTAAATGGACTTCCATTCTAAAATCTAAAGTGCCTTCCTCACATTTGAAAACGGTTTAAAAACGGTTCAACCATAGATGAGACAGATGTTAAATCACTGATGAAGGTTACATCACTAATGTATGAATCAGAAGCATCCGGTTCGCATTTCCGCTCAGAGAGGAAGCCCAGTGGCTGGAAATGGGAGAAGATCGAGCGAGATGGATTTTGTCTGACATTGTGCYAATTTTCTCATCAATGAAACAGTTTTCTGATCCTAAAAGTAGGATATGTTATGATCAGAGTGGGTTACGTTTTGTAGAGTTTACCCTTTGCCAAAGTTTTTTTTAAATTGCGTTGTTCAGAAGGAGTGTAAGGACTAATTGAGTTATTGCACACGCGCACTTCACAGAGTAGGCGTTCCCGAACGGAAATATGCAAATACATGCTAGAACAAACCAATAGGATCTCGCTAGCTCTTGCTTGGCTCTGCCCACCTCCTTGCTTGTTCTTCCCACTATGATTAATTTGCTTCCATTGGAAACAACAGGCTGTGGTCTATCTTGGGTTAGTTATAAATGTCTTTGTTTCAACCTTATATGATACATACTGTAGTTTTATACGGTAACGTTTCCTGTACTAACATGCTGCGATGTCCTCACAAAGCACCAGCATTTCAGCTGACCCAGTGACCCCTGAAAGCCATGGCATTTATTGTTCGGAGGCGTCAGTACTTCAGATGTCAGAGAAGGTTACAGTACATCACGGTAAAAAGCTAAGCTAGCCACCTGCTGCACATACTGTCCATAGGCCCACTTTCCTTCCACCCAATACTCAATGACATCAACTGTGAATGCTTACTGCTGTAGTACAGTGCCTTGCAAAAGTATTCACCCCCTTGGCATTTTTCCTATTTTGTTGCATAACAACCTGTAATTTAAATGGATTTTTATTTGGATTTCATGTAATGGACATACACAAAATAGTCTGAATTGGTGAAGTAAAATGAAAAAAATGACTTGTTTAAAAAAATTCTAGAAAATAAAAAACTGAAAAGCAGTCCATGCATATGTATTCACCCCCTTTGCTATGAATCCCCTAAATAAGATCTGGTGCAGCCAATTACCTTCAGAAGTCACATAGTTAGTTAAATAAAGTCTGCCTGTGTGCAAAGTGTCACATGTTCTGTCACATGATCTACGTATATATACGCCTGCTCTGAATGGCCACAGAGTCACGAAGCAAGGGGCACAACCAAGCACGCGGCACTATGAAGACCAAGGAACTCTCCAAACAGGTCAGGGACAAAGTAGTGGAGAAGTACAGATCATTATTAAAAGATGGAAAGAATATATGGCACCACAACAAACCTATCAAGAGAGGGCTGCCCACCAAAATGCACGGACCAGGCAAGGAGGGCATTAATGAGAGAGGCAACAAAGAAACCAAAGATAACCCCGAAGGAGCTGCAAAGCTCCACAGCGGAGATTGGAGTATCTGTCCATAGGACCACTTTAAGCCGTACACTCCACAGAGCTGTGCTTTATGGAAGAGTGGCCAGAAAAAAGCAATTTCTTAACTTCTCTAGGGTAGGGGGCAGCATTTGGAATTTTGGATGAAAAGCATGCCCAAATTAATCTGCCAACTACTCATCCCCAGAAGATAAGATATGCATATTATTAGTAGATTTAGATAGAAAACACTCTTACGTTTCTAAAACTGTTTGAATCATGTCTGTGACTGAAACAGAACTTATTTAGCAGGCGAAACCCCGAGGACAACCATTCAGATTTCTTTTTTTTGAGGTCACTCTCTTTTCAATGAATTTTCATTGGGAAACCAGATTTCTAAGGGACCTGCTTGCAGTTCCTACCGCTTCCACTGGATGTTAACAGTCTTTAGAAATTGGTTGAGGTTATTCCTTTGTGTAATGAAGAAGTGTCTTGAAGGAGAGTCACTCTAGGTGTCCTGTTTGCAAGAGGCGCGAGACCAGAAAGTTAGCTGTAGTCGGTTTTAATTCCTGTATTGAACACAGATCATCCCGTCTTCAATTGAATCGATTATTAACGTTAAAAAATACCTAAAGTTGTATTACAAAAGTAGTTTGAAATGTTTTGGCAAAGTTTACAGGTAACCTTTGAAATATTTTTTAGTCACGTTTGAGCAAGTTGGAACCGGTGTTTTTCTGGATCAAACGTGCCAAATAAATGGACATTTTGGATATATATCGACGGAATTAATCGAACAAAAGGACCATTTGTGATGTTTATGGGACCTATTGGAGTGCCAACAACAGAAGCTCGTCAAAGGTAAGGCATGAATTATATTTTTATTTCTGCGTTTTGTGTCGCGCCTGCAGGGTTGAAATATGCTTCTCTCTGTCTTTGTTTACTATTGTGCTATCCTCAGATAATAGCATCCTTTGCTTTCACAGACGCAGATAAAAAGAAAATACTAAAAATATTTATAATCATGAAATCACAAGCGAAATATACCAAACACACTTTAGCTTGTTGTTAATCACCTATCGTGTCAGATTTTGAAATATGCTTTACAGCGAAAGCAATCCAAGCGTTTGTGAGTTTATCAATCACTAGACAAGTAAGAACAGCTAGCCGCAAATTAGCTTGGTCACGAAAGTCAGAAAAGCAATAAAATGAATCGCTTACCTTTGATGATCTTCGGATGTTACACAATAATGTTATTTTTGTTCGATAAAGATTAGTTTTATAACCAAAAACCGCATTTGGTTGCGCGTTATGTTCAGAAAACCACAGGCTCGTTCCGGTCCTGAAGGGCAGACGAAAATTCCAAAAAGTATCCGTAGTGTTCGTAAAACATGTCAAATGTTTTTTATAATCAATCCTCAGGTTGTTTTTAACATACATTCGATAATATTTCAACCGGACGGTAAACTATTCAATACTACAGAGAAAGAAAATGTCGAGCTACAACTCTCGGGCGCAAAACTAATCAAAGGACACCTGGCGCGTTTTGATAAATCTCGCTCATTTTTCAAAATAAAGCTTGAAACTATGTCTAAAGCCTGGTCACAGCCTAAGGAAGCTATTTGAAAATGAATCTGGTTGATACCCCTTTGGCAGGCAATGGAACAGAGCTTTTTCCAAATAAAATGCACTTCCGGGTTGGAGTTCCTCAGGTTTTTAGCCTGCAAAATCAGTTCTGTTATACTCACAAACAATATTTTGACAGTTCTGGAAACTTTAGAGTGTTTCTATCAGAATCTGTCAATTATATGCATATTCTAGCATCTGGGCCTGAGAATAGTCCGTTTACCTCGGGAACGTTATTTTTCCAAACATAAAAATAGTGCCCCTAGCTGAAAGAGGTTAAGGAGAAGTTTCTCTAAAGTTCCATGCATAACAACATGTATTTCATCAACATTTATAATGAATATTTCTGTAAATTGATGTGGCTCTCTGCAAAATCACTAGATGTTTTGGAGGTAAAACATTGCTGAACATAACGCGCCAATGTAAACTGTTAACTGAGATTATATTATATATATGAACTTTATCGAACAAAACATACATGTATTGTGTAACATGAAGTCCTATGAGTGTCATCTGATGAAGATCATCAAAGGTTAGTGATTCATTTTATCTCTATTTATGCTTTTTGGACTCCTCTCTTTGGCTGGAAAAATGGCTGTGTTTTTTTGGGCTATTACTGACCTAACATAATCGTTTGGTGTGCTTTCGTCGTAAAGCCTTTTTGAAATCTGATATGTTGGCTGTATTCACAACAAGTGTAGCTTTAATTAATTAGGTGTAATGCATGAAAGTAAATTGTTATACAAATTTATTTGAATTTGGGCTCTGCCTTTTCACTGGATGTTGGCCATGCGAGAGAGGTACATAAAGGTAAAATAAAAACTTAAATTGTCCTGCTGGAATGTGAACCTCTGTCACAGTCTCAAATCTCTGGAAGACTGAAACAGGTTTCCCTCAAGAATTCCTGCATCCACCTCGTCAACAGCCAGTGAATTTGCAGGGCGCCAAATTCAAAACAACAGAAATCCGAATTTAAATTCCTCAAACATACAAGTATTTTACACCATTTTAAAGATACAGTTGTTGTAAATCCAGCAAAGTGTCCGATTTCAAAAAGGTTTTACGACAAAAACACACCAAAAATTATGTTAGGTATGAGCCAGGAAAAGACAGAAAAGACAGCCATTTTCCCGCAAAGCGAGGAGTAACAAAAAGCAGAAATAGAGATAAAATTTATCACTAACCTTTGATGATTTCATCAGATGACACTCATAGGACTTCATGTTACACAATACATGTATGTTTGTTTGGTAAAGTTCGTATTTATATCCAAAAATCTGAGTTTAGGCGGGACGCTACTGTCCACCTGGCAAAAAGCCAGAGAAATGCAGAGCTCCAAATTCAAATTAATTACTATAAAATCTAACTTTCATTAAATCACTCATGAAAGATACAAATTAAAGCTACATGGTTGTGAATCCAGCAAACATGTCAGAATTCAAATAGGTTT
>NC_036850.1:3788065-3796121 GCF_002910315.2 Salvelinus sp. IW2-2015 | reverse complement strand
CTTTGGCGGGAAAATGGCTGTCTTTTCCTGTCTTTTCCTGGCTCATACCTAACATAATTGTTTGGTGTGTTTTTGTCGTAAAACCTTTTTGAAATCGGACACTTTGGCTGGATTTACAACAACTGTATCTTTAAAATGGTGTAAAATACTTGTATGTTTGAGGAATTTAAATTCGGGGATTTCTGTTGTTTTGAATTTGGCGCCCTGCAGATTCACTGGCTGTTGACGAGGTGGATGCAGGGCAATTCTTGAGGGAAACCTGTTTCAGTCTTCCAGAGATTTGAGACTGTGACAGAGGTTCACATTCCAGCAGGACAATTTAAGTTTTATTTTACCTTTATGTACCTCTCTCGCATGGCCAACATCCAGTGAAAAGGCAGAGCGCCAAATTCAAATAAATTTGTATAACAATTTTACTTTCATGCATTACACCTAATTAATTAAAGCTACACTTGTTGTGAATACAGCCAACATATCAGATTTCAAAAAGGCTTTACGACGAAAGCACACCAAACGATTATGTTAGGTCAGTACATAGCCCAAAAAAACACAGCCATTTTTCCAGCCAAAGAGAGGAGTCCCAAAAAGCATAAATAGAGATAAAATGAATCACTAACCTTTGATGATCTTCATCAGATGACACTCATAGGACTTCATGTTACACAATACATGTATGTTTTGTTCGATAAAGTTCATATATATAATATAATCTCAGTTAACAGTTTACATTGGCGCGTTATGTTCAGCAATGTTTTACCTCCAAAACATCTAGTGATTTTGCAGAGAGCCACATCAATTTACAGAAATATTCATTATAAATGTTGATGAAAATACATGTGTTATGCATGGAACTTTAGAGAAACTTCTCCTTAACCTCTTTCAGCTAGGGGGCACTATTTTTATGTTTGGAAAAATAACGTTCCCGAAGGTAAACGGACTATTTCTCAGGCCCAGATGCTAGAATATGCATATAATTGACAGATTCTGATAGAAAACACTCTAAAGTTTCCAGAACTGTCAAAATAKTGTTTGTGAGTATAACAGAACTGATTTTGCAGGCTAAAAACCTGAGGAACTCCAACCCGGAAGTGCATTTTATTTGGAAAAAGCTCTGTTCCATTGCCTGCCCAAAGGGGTATCAACCAGATTCATTTTCAAATAGCTTCCTTAGGCTGTGACCAGGCTTTAGACATAGTTTCAAGCTTTTATTTTGAAAAATGAGCGAGATTTATCAAAACGCGCCAGGTGTCCTTTGATTAGTTTATGCGCCCGAGAGTTGTAGCTCGACATTTTCTTTCTCTGTAGTATTGAATAGTTTACCGTCCGGTTGAAATATTATCGATTATGTATGTTAAAAACAACCTGAGGATTGATTATAAAAAACATTTGACATGTTTCTACGAACACTACGGATACTTTTTGGAATTTTCGTCTGCCCTTCAGGACCGGAACGAGCCTGTGGTTTTCTGAACATAACGCGCAAACCAAATGGCGGTTTTTGGTTATAAAACTAATCTTTATCGAACAAAAATAACATTTATTGTGTAACATCCGAAGATCATCAAAGGTAAGCGATTCATTTTATTGCTTTTCTGACTTTCGTGACCAAGCTATTTGCGGCTAGCTGTTCTTACTGTCTAGTGATTGATAAACTCACAAACGCTTGGATTGCTTTCGCTGTAAAGCATATTTTCAAATCTGACACGATAGGTGGATTAACAACAAGCTAAAGTGTGTTTTGGTATATTTCGCTTGTGATTTCATGATTATAAAATATTTTTAGTATTTTCTTTTTATTTGGCGCTCTGCAATTCAGCGGTTGTTTACGAAAATGATTCCGCTAAAGGGATCCGTGCGTCAAGAAGTTAATGCCAACCGCTGTGTCAGATTTAAAAAAAGCTTTACCGAAAAAGCACACCATGCAATAATCTGAGTACAGCGCTCAGAGCCCAAACAAGCCAAAGAGATATCCGCCATGTTGTGGGAGTCAACAAAGTCAGAAATAGCATTAGAAATATTCACTTACCTTTGATGATCTTCATCAGAATGCACTCCCAGGAATCCCAGTTCCACAATAAATGTTTGATTTGTTCAATCAAGTCCATCATTTATGTCCAAACACCTCCTTTTGTTCGCSCGTTTAGTACACAATCCAAACTGACGATGCGCTGGCAGGTCCAGGCGAAAGTTCAGACGAAAAGTCATATTACAGTTCGTAGAAACATGTCAAACTAAGTATAGAATCAATCTTTAGGATGTTTTTATCATACATCTTCAATGATGTTCCAACCGGAGAATTCCTTTGTCTTCAGAAATGCAATGGAACGCAAGCTACCTCTCATGTGAATGCACATGACCAGCTCGTGGCACTCTGCCAGACCTCTGACTTAATCCCCTCTCATTCCCCCCTCCTTTATAGTAGAAGCATCAAACAAGGTTTTATAGACTGTTGACATCTAGTGGAAGCCTTAGGAAGTGCAAAATGACCCCATTTYCACTGTATCTTGGATAGGCAAAGAGTTGAAACACTACAAACCTCAGATTTCCAACTTCCTGGTTGGATTTCTTCTCAGGATTTTGCCTGCCATATGAGTTATGTTATACTCACAGACATCATTTAAACAGTTTTAGAAACTTCAGAGTAGCTTTTAGGACAGAGTAGCAGGCAGTTTACTCTGGGCAGCTTTTTATCCAAGCTACTCAATACTGCCCCCCTGTCCCAAAGAAGTTAAGCATGAGAAAACCATGAATAAGGTTGAGCGAACCTACCGGTTCCAAGTGGAAAAAGCAGCTAATTGTAACAATAAATAAAACGGCTCTCTAAAACGGCTCCCTAAATAAAACGGCTCTCTAAAACGGCTCTCATGGCGTGACAGTACCCCTCCACAAAGGTGCGGACTCCCGGCCGCAATCCTGAACCTATAGGGGAGGGTCCGGGTGGGCATCTAATCTCGGTGGCGGCTCCCTACGCTGATTCCTCCGCTTCTGTGGAACCGGACCGTGGATCGTCGCCGTAGACTCCGGACCTTGAATCGTTGCCGGAGGAATCGGACCGTTGATCATCGCCGGAGGCTCTGAACTGGGAACCACCGCAGGAGGCTCCGGACTGCAGATCGTCGCTGTAGACTCTGGACTGGGAACCCCCGCTGGAGGCTCTGGACTGGGAACCCCCGCTGGAGGCTCTGGACTGCAGCTCATCACTGAAGACTCCGGACTGCAGATCGTCGCTGGAGGCTCCAGGCTGCGGACCGTCGCTGAAGACTCCCTTGACAGCGGACCGTCGCTGGAGGCTCCGGACCGGGGACCGTCGCTGGAGGCTCCGGACCGGGGACCGTCGCTGGAGGCTCCGGACCGGGGACCGTCGCTGGAGGCTCCGTACGTGGAGCCAGAACAGGTCTCACCGGACTGAGGAGAAGTACTGGCAGCCTAGTGAGTGGAGCTGCCACAACACATCCTGGCTTTATACTCACWTTAGCTCGGTGAGTGTGGAGAGCTGGCACGGGATGCACTAGGCTATGACGGTGCAGGATATGCTTGGCCGTGGAGGCGCACTGGAGGTCTGGAGCGCAGAGCTGGCACAACGCGTCCTGGCTGAATCCCCCCTGTAGCACGGCAAGTGCGGGGATCTGGAACAGGCCGCACTGGGCTGTGCTGGCGAACTGGGGACACGGGCGCATCACCGCATAACACGGTGCCTGACCAGTCACACGCTCCCCACGGTAAGCACGGGGAGTTGGCTCAGGTCTGAACCCTGACTCCACCAATCCACCCGTGTACCCCCCCCCAAAAATGTTTTTTGCTTGCTACGTTGAGCTAACTCCTCGTAATGTCGCCGTTCCGCTTTCGCTGCCTCTATCTCCTCCTTCGGACGGCGATACTCCCCAGCCCTTGTCCAGGGTCCTKSTCCATCCAGGATTTCCTCCCAGGTCCAGTCCAGGTGTACATTATTTCATTTAAATGTTCCACCAAGTAAAAAACAATAAACAATACAACGAACGAAAAGCTTCGTCGTGCAAACTACATGCACTCAAACAACGACAAGATCCCACACTGGAGGAGGGAAAAATGGCTGCCTAAGTATGATCCCCAATCAGAGACAATGAAAGACAGCAGCCTCTGATTGGGAACCACACTCGGCCAAACACAAAGAAATAGAGAACATAGATTGCCCACCCCAAATCACACCCTGACCTAACCAAATAGAGAAAGAAAACGGCTCTCTAAGGTCAGGGCGTGACACTAATGTATTTTTTCTGATGGAAATAAAAACATTCTCCATGCACTGTAATTTAAAATGTTTAAAGTAATCCATTTGGAGAAGGGGATTGTAAATACACAAAGAAATTGTTTTAGATGATTTTTCCTTATGATCCCTAGACACGAATGAGAAACCATATAGAAACAAACTGAAAATCATATCAACATGACATGTATTGCGGCCCCTTTTCAACAGTGAACTAGACTAAAAATAGCTGTGTCGTTATTCAGAGTTTTTATTGTATGCCCTCATAACTTGCGGGRATGAAATTTGGAGACCCAAGCTATAGGTCTATGCAGCACCAAACCTGCATAGTTGTTTGAATGCGCTTTAGAATGTTTTAATTATATGCAAGGGCTTTTCTCAGTTTTAGGCTATTTTACAATTTGTATCATGTTAAATCTTAGCCACTATCGGCAGCCACCGTCAGTAATACCCACATACATTTATAATTGACACCTTAGTGTTCGTTTCCTTCGTAGGAAACTAGTCTAAATTTGTAATCTTTCTTTTCTCTGTCCCGTGTAGTTGTTCCTGAAAGTCGCTAGCAATAGTGGATCATATAAGGCTCACATTGTGTACTAATTTGTGTCACGTTGGTAACAATGATTCGGGAGACAGGCGCAGGAATGCATAATATTTTTTTATTATTATACCCTAAATTACTGTGTAAAGGCACTGGGACGAAGACCAAACAAACACGTAAAAAAAACAAAGGTTAGAAACCCAAAACAAAAGACCGAGGAGTACCTTGAATAAATAGCACATGTGCACAATGATTAACACACGGGACGAGACCCGTAATCATCTGCGCAATCCACAAAGGCTCAAAAGCCAAAACACACAGGACAGGTACTCACACGTACCAACGGACATTGTAACATTAATCGACAGCACCGTGGTGAACAAAGGGAACATATATACAAATACAATCAGTAGGAATAGGGGCCAGGTATGCACAATGAAAGTTCCAGAGCCGTGAGAATTTGGGACATGTAGCCCATTTGAATCATTATGGAATTCAGACCACATGTAGCAGTTTAAACATGGAGCCTGGTGCACGGTTCACAATGACTGGACTGTTGTCATAGAGTTCCATGATTAGTGAGGAATAGGGTAGGTTTATAGGACTATTGTTCAACCCCTATTGTACACTTCCAATATTTCATGGATTGAACTTGAAATATGGAAACTTTCAGGATGAATCAAACCACTGTATTTTGGATTCATCAATATATTTACTGCGTAAAGGATCTCCAAACATGCTTTTTTTATTTTTTTTATTGATACATACTTTCCTAACCCAAGAATTTGTCTAAATAATCAACAAGATCAGTGTATTTTCAAGTGGACCAGTTGAAGCTGAAATGGAAACAAAATAGGCATATATCTAAAGGGATTTCTTTCATTGATCTCTATATTCTGAACCTGTTCTCTTGATGTATTCTAGTGAGTCTGACGACAAAATTGTAATTAAAGTTACACCGTATTTAACGGGATGGCTTAAGATAAATGCTCTGAAAACCCTATTGAATGAAAACGCCACGAGAAAATGTGTTGACCAGCAAGTGGGAGGATTTTCAGTGGTTGGATTACATTTTTTCAGTGCCTGCAAGGTAGCCACACCTGTAGAGCGCATTACGCACCTGCATAGGTAAGTCTGAATATCAACTACTGAGAAATGCGTAGGAAAGGTGTGTGTAAGAAATGTGTACATTTCCAAAGTCTGAATCGGCCCGCTAATGAACACCACCCCGATGTGTGGTGAGATTTCTTACACAAAATGACTGCTGTGGAATCACCCAGGTGGTAGTGGGTGAGGCAAGTTTTAAGCTGAAGTAAACTTATTCTAATTGTTGTTGTTGTTTATGACTTTTTGAAGGCTAGTGTACCTGGTGAGGGAGATGTTGCGTCGGGGCACCTCCTTCAGGTCGTTGACAGAGGCGGACTTCCCAGCGAAGCAGTAGTTGGGGTTGTAGTCGGTCATGATGGTTGAAGCCCTCAGCTTGCTCAGTTTACAGTCCGGGCTCTGGAGCTCCAGCTGAATGGACTGTAGCTCTGTATGCTTACGCCTGTACACTGCATAGACAAGAATATACACTGCTCAAAAAAATAAAAWWAAWAAAATAAAGGGAACACTTAAACAACACAATGTAACTCCAAGTCTACAGACCAGTATCCCTTCTTTCTTTTCTCTCCAAAACTCTTGAACGTGCCGTCCTTGGCCAGCTCTCCTGCTATCTCTCTCAGAATGACCTTCTTGATCCAAATCAGTCAGGTTTCAAGACTAGTCATTCAACTGAGACTGCTCTTCTCTGTGTCATGGAGGCGCTCCGCACTGCTAAAGCTAACTCAAGAGAGGAGATAAGCACAGCTGGGCGAACGAGGTGGTCTAATGGCGCAGGCGGCAACGGTGAGAGACTTTGTTTTTGAGAGGTGGATTTTTAAAAGTGAAGTTAAAATTGTTTGGGAACAGACCTGGATAGTAAAACAGAACTCTGCAGGCAATCTTTGCAGTAGATTGCAACACGCCCCCTTGGCCGTTCTATCTTGTTCTGAAAACTTGTAGTTGGGGGATGAAAATGTCAGAATTTTGGTGGTCTTTCTAAGCCAGATTCAGACACGGCTAAACAATCCGGAGTTGGCAGAGTGTGCTAAAGCCAGTGAACAAAACAAAACTTGGGAGGAGGCTTTCTAATGTTAACATGCATGAAACCAAGGCTATTACGGTTACAGAAGTCATACAAGAAGAGCGGCCTGGGGAATGGAGTGGAGCTAGTATGGCAGGGCCTGGATTCACCTCTAATCACCAGAGGAACAGAGGAGGAGTAGATAAGGTACGGCTTAAAAGCTATGAGAATTGGTCGTCTAGAACGTCTAGAACAGAGAGTAAAAGGACGTTTCTGGGGGCGATAAAATAGCTTCAAGGAATAATGTAGCAGACAGGTATGGTAGGATTGAATACAATGGAGGTAAACCTAGGTATTTGAGTTGATGATGAGAGAGATTTTGTCTCTAAAACATCATTGAAACCAGGTGATGTCATCGCATAATGTGGGTGGTGGAACTGAAAGGTTGGATTATGGTATAGTGAGCAGGGCTAGAGGCCCTACAGTGAAATAAGCCAATAAACACTAACCAGAACAGCATGGACAAGGCATATTTACATTAAGGAGAGGCATGCTTAATCGAGTGTCAATAAGGGTCCAGTGAGTAGAGGTTGGTTGGGGTCACGGCGATCCAGACAGCTGGCCGGGTAGATGGCTATCGTAGCAAGATAGCATAGGATGGGGTCTATTTTTAGACACTCGTGCCGTTTCCGTCGGTAGATTAAGTGGGGTTCCGTGTGGTGAAGGGGATCAATCCAATTGGCAAAATAGATATAGTGACCCAAGAAAAAAAAATTGTCCGATATACTTATTCAGATAGCAGCCGATAAGACAGCTAACGATTAGCGGGCCCAGATGAGCGTTCAGGTAACGTCGCGACGGGAGGTGCCAGTTGGATAACTCCCTCGGGCAGATAACGTCGGCAGTCAGTGTGAGGCCCGGTGGGGCTCCGTATCTGCAGCAACAAAAAAAAGGGTCCGGATAGGTGACTGTAGCCCAGGAATGGCTGATGGAACTCCTCAGCTGGCTAGCTCCGGATAATTTTTAAGTTTGCTCCCGGGATCGACGTAAGCCAATGTCACACGGTTTGCAGCTAGCTAGCTGCGAAATCAAGGTGCAAATGTCCAGAGCCTGCGGCTGAAATCCGGGGAAACTGAGAGAAAAAAAAGGCCGGTATGCTCGGTCGAGT
>NC_036850.1:3739464-3783342 GCF_002910315.2 Salvelinus sp. IW2-2015 | reverse complement strand
TCTCTCCCTCCTCTGCTCTCATCCTTCTAGACTATCGGCTGCCTTTGATACTGTGAACCATCAGATCCTCCTCTCCACCCTCTCCGAGCTGGGCATCTCCGGCGCGCCCACGCTTGGATTGCGTCCTACCTGACAGGTCGCTCCTACCAGGTGGCGTGGCGAGAATCTGTCTCCGCACCACGTGCTCTCCACATGGTGTCCCCCAGGCTCTGTTCTAGGCCCTCCTATTCTCGCTATACACAAGTCACTTGGCTCTGTCAATATCTCACATGGTCTCTCCTATCATTGCTATGCAGACGACACACAATTAATCTTCTCCTTTCCCCTCTGATAACCAGGTGGTAATCGAATCTCTGCATGTCTGGCAGACATATCAGTGTGGATGAGGATCACACCTCAAGCTGAACCTCGGCAAGACGGAGCTGCTCTTCCTCCGGGGAAGGCTGCCCGTTCCATGATCTCGCCATCACGGTTGACAACTCCATTGTGTCCTCCTCCCAGAGTGCTAGAACCTTGCGTGATCCTGGACAACACCCTGTCTTCTCAACTAACATCAAGGCGGTGACCCGTTCCTGTAGGTTCATGCTCTACAACATTCGCAGAGTACGACCCTGCCTCACGCAGGAAGCGGCAGTCCTAATCCAGGCACTTGTCATCTCCCGTCTGGATTACTGCAACTCGTGTTGGCCTGGGCTCCTGCCTGTGCCATTAAACCCTACAACTCATCCAGAACGCCGCAGCCGTCTGGTGTTCAACTTTCCCAAGTTCTCACGTCACCCGCTCCTCCGCTCTCTCCCTGGCTTCCAGTTGAGGCTCGCATCCGCTACAAGACCATGGTGCTTGCCTACGGAGCTGTGAGGGGAACGGCACCTCCGTACTTCAGGCTGATCAGGCCCTACACCCAAACAAGGGCACTGCGTTCATCCACCTCTGGCCTGCTCGCCTCCCTACCTCTGAGGAAGTACAGTTCCCGCTCAGCCAGTCAAAACTGTTCGCTGCTCTGGCACCCCAATGGTGGAACAAACTCCCTCACGACGCAGGTCAGCGGAGTCAATCACCACCTTCCGGAGACACCTGAAACCCCACCTCTTTAAGGAATACCTAGGATAGGATAAAGTAATCCTTCTAACCCCCGCGTTGCACAAAAGTGCCGGTAGATTATCGAGCTAAAGGAATAGCTGATGACCACAAAACGTGGGCAGCTGAATCACCAACGCTAGCCAGCAAACCGGCTAACTTCTGGGCAGCTTCAGATTAGCTTTCGGCTAGCTTCTGGTTAGCTTTCTGGCTAACTTCTGATTAGCCCCTGGCTAGCTTCCACTGTGGATTTTCAGATTTGAGGTAAATAATACTTTTTTTTGTTGTAATTGGTGAGGCGGGTTGCAGGAAAGCTTTTGCAGGAAAGCTTTTGTAGTTGAGTTCTTGGATAATAAAATATATAAAAGATATGCGTAGAAGGTGTAAATATATATATATACAGGACAAGACAGTACGAGGACAAAAATGACGTCTGAACTGCTAAGCCATCTTGGAACACAATCTACCTAACTCATATACTATGAGGAAATATGGACAGATATGTGAAGGGATGTAAAAAGGACCCATGTCGGTACATCGTCAACAGACGCTTCATATGCAAACGTAAAACATATGACGGGTGATAATAACAGGTGCTTTCTTCTGGTGCTTTGCCAAATGTGTCATGACCCTTATGCCACCCTTTAATGTATATAGTATGAAATGTGCTTATGAAATAATACTGAAGTATCTGCGTAGGCCTTATAAAGGGTTCACTACACCTTTAGAAGGCATACTCTGTTTAAAGTGTGACCAAATATTATCATAGTATGTCAAGAACATATGTATTTGCAGAATACAAATAAACTATGTAATATGTACACATGAAAACAAATACACCACATGACATATACAAAAGTCAACCAGTAGGACCGCCACATACAGTATGTGACACACACTCCCCTCCCCCTCTTATACACATGTACACATACACACATTAACACCCTAGAGCGCTGCAGCAGACAGACAAACGGCTCCGACCAGGGCTGCAAACACATAGGTCGCTGAATTTACAGTACGTGAACTTATTTATTTATAAAGTGGTAATGCACGAGCTCTGTCAACTGCCAGTTAACTGGTTGTCCATCATTAGTGTCTTTCATTCATCACTGTGTGTGGGTGGGTGGGTGGGTGTGTGCGCGCGCTCGCATGTGTGTGTGTCATTCATCGTTGCAATGCCGCCACACGTCTACTTCCCCCACCTGTACATCATGTTGCAGCTGATGTGATGTGGGGCTTGACAGCACAATGATGCCCCCCCTCCAAGGGTATTTATTCCAGTAAGTAAGTGCTTTCGGATTCTGTGTAGAAGTCTCCAGGGAATCTACAGCCTTTGTAAGTGACAGTGTGGACGAGTGGGTGTTTGTAAAGAATGTAAATGCAATGATATGTTTGTGTGTGTGCATTAATATTCCTGTGTGTGTGTATGCACATACAGTACCAGTCAAAATATARGACACATTTACTCATTCAAGGGTGTAGGATAATAGGGAAGACATCAACAATGAAATAACAGATATGGAATCATGTAGTAACCAAAAAAGATTTAAACAAATCAAAATAGATTTTATTTTTGAGATTCTTCAAAAAAGTAGCCACCCTTTGCCTTGATGACAGCTTTGCACACTCTTGGCATTCTTTCAGCTTCACGAGGTAGTCACCTGGATTGCCTTTCTATTAACGGGTGTGCCTTGTTAAAAGTTAATTAGTGGAATTTCTTTCCTTCTTAAAATGCATTTGAGCCAATCAGTTGTATTGCGATAAGGTAGGGGTGGAATACAGAAGATAGCCCTATTTGGTAAAAGACCAAGTCACGTATTATTGCAAGAACAGCTCAAAAAAGCAAAGAGAAACGACAGTACATCGTTACTTTAAAACATGAATGTCAGTCAATACGGAACATTTAAAGAACTTTGAAAGTTTCTTCAAGTGTAGTCGCAAAAAACATTACGCGCTATGATGAAACTGGCTCTCAAGAGGTTCCTCTACAGGAAAGAAAGACCCAGAGTTACCTCTGCTGCAGAGGATGAGTTCATTACAGTTACCAGCCTCCGAGCAGCCCAAATAAATGCTTCACAGAGCTCAAATAACAGACACATCTCAACATCAACTGTTCAGAGGAGATTGCGTGAATCAGACCTTTATTGATGATTTGCTGAAAAGAAACCACTAGTAAAGGACACCAATAATAAGAAGAGACTTGCTTGGGCCAAGAAACACGAGCAATGGACATTAGACATCACCAACAAACTAATTTGGTCCAAGCACACCAACACAGTCGTGAAGAGGGCATGACAAACCTATTCGCCCTCAGGAGACTGAAAAGATTTGGCATGGGTCCTCAGATCCTCTACAGCTGCACCATCGAGATCATCCTAACTGGTTGCATCACCACCTGGTATGGCAACTGCTCGGCCTCCGACCGCAAGGCACTACAGAGGCTAGTGTGTATGGCCCAGTACAACACTGGGGCCAATCTTCCTGCCATCCAGGACCTCTATAACAGGCAGTGTCAGAGGATGGCCCTAAAAATGTTCAAAGACTCCAGCCACACGAGTCAAAAATTGTTCTCTCTGCAACTGCATGGCAAGCGGTACCAGAGTGCCAAGTCTAGGTCCAAGAGGCTTCTAAACAGCTTCTACCCCCAAGCCATAAGACTCCTGAACATCTAATCGAATGGCTACCCAGACTACCTCCACCCCCCCCCTCTCTTTTACGCTGCTGCTAGTCTCTGTTATCTATGCATAGTCACTTTAATAACTGTACCTACATATTACTTCAAATACCTCAACTAACCAGTGCTCCCTCACATTAACGCTGTACCGGTACCCCCTGTATATAGCCTTGCTATTGTTATTTTACTGCTGTTCTTTAAATATTTGTTACTTTTATGTCTTATTCTTATTTTTTAGGTATTTTTTTAAATCTGCATTGTTGGTTAGGGCTTGTAAGTAAGCATTTAAGGTCTAAGGTGTCTACAGGTCTACACCTGTTGTATTCAACGCATGTGACAAATAACATTTGATTTGAATTCATTTAGACTGGTGGAAATCTGTCCTTCGGTATGACGAGTCTGTGTCTTTGTGAGATGCAGAGTAGGTGAACGGATGATCTCCGCATGTGTGGTTCCCACCGGAAGCACGGAGGAGGAGGTGTGATGGTGTGGGGGTGCTTTGCTGGTGACACTGTCAGTGATTTATTTAGACTTCAAGGCACACTTAACTAGCATGACTACCACAGCATTCTGAAGTGAWACGCCATCCCATTTTCTTTGCACTGGTAGGACTATCATTTGTTTTTCAAGAGGACAATGACAACACACCTCCAGGCTGTGTAAGGGCTATTTGACAAAGAAGGAGAGTGATGGAGTTCTGCATTAGAGGACCTTGCCTCCACAATCACAACCCAATTGAGATGGTTTGGGATGAGTTGGACCGCAGAGTGAAGGAAAAGCAGTCAACAAGTGCTCAGCATATGTGGGAACTACTTCAAGACTGTTGGAAACTTATTCCAGGTGTAACTGGTTTAGAGAATGCCAAGAGTGTGCAAAGTTTTTTTGGTTACTACATCATTCCATATGTGTTATTTCATATTTGTGATGTCTGCACTAATTTTCTACAATGTAGAAAATAGTACAAATAAAGAAAAACCCTGGAATGAGTAGGTGTGTCGGTGAGTAGGTGTGAATGAGTAGGTGAGTAGGTGTGAAACTTTTGACTTGAACTGTACATGTACTTGTGTGCACATAACATGTGTTCAGATGCAATGGTGTGTGTTGTGTGCGCACAGTACAGTATGTATGTATGGATAACCTCAAATACCTACGTTTGCAATATTCCTCATGCTAAAAGTGTGCRTGCATTTGTGTCCCCGCATAAGTCTGCGTTTGTATCCTATGCATTTCACCGCTTACTGATCATGACTCCAGACACAGCCAACAGCAGGGCAGCAATGAGGGCTGAAGTCCCCACAGACAGAACCAGGGCCAACTGGGACAGGGAGGGCTGGGGAGGCAGGGGAGACACCTCTGTCAGGGGAGAGAAGAGATCAGATATGGGTCAAATACATCTTATTTGAAGAGCACCACGACATTAACTGAATATGAGTGATGGGCACTAAATGCTGTTGCTTTTTATCAATACTATATTGCTATATATCGGTTTAATAAAAAACATTGCAAATGTGTGAATGTTCACTTTTCTGTTCAAGTCAAGACAATTGCTTGCTGGTTGCCCATCGAGCCAGGTGTGAATGTTCGGAGAGCCTAAACTTACCCATATCAAACACTATGTGTGTGTGCGTGCTGTCAGGCCTTGACCTTTTGGGTGAGGATCATATGCGCCAGATCCCCCCCCCCCTCTCCCACCACAGTTTTATGACGGTCGAAAATACCTGCAGGAAAACGCTCTCTCCCACTCTTTTTTATTACTTCCGGCGCCGACAGAGATGGCCGCCTCGCTTCGCGTTCCTAGGAAACTATGCAGTCTTTTTTTTTTTTTTACGTGTTATTTACAGATGCACAATCGAGAGCATCCCAGCAGCAGCCCCAAAACATCACTGCTAGAGGAGAACTGCATGGAGGAATGGGCCAAAATACCAGCWACAGTGTGTGAAAACCTTGTGAAGACTTACAGAAAACGTTTGACCTCTGTCATTGCCAACAAAGGGTATATAACAAAGTATTGAGATAAACTTTTGTTATTGACCAAATACTTATTTTCCACCATAATTTGCAAATAAATTCATTAAAAATCCTACAATGTGATTTTCTGGATTTTTTTTTCTCATTTTGTCTGTCATAGTTGAAGTGTACCTATGATGAAAATTACAGGCCTCTCTCATCTTTTTAAGTGGGAGAACTTGCACAATTGGTGGCTGACTAAATACTTTTTTGCCCCACTGTACATATTCTTTATCCCTTTACACTTGTGTGTATAAGGTAGTAGTTGTGGAATTGTTAGGTTAGATTACTCGTTGGTTATTACTGCATTGTCGGAACTAGAAGCACAAGCATTTCGCTACGCTCGCATTAACATCTGCTAACCATGTGTATGTGACAAATAAAATTAGATTTGATTTGATTAGATTTTCAGAAATGGAAGTAAAATTCCATTGTTACCACAGAGAGAGACGTTGCAGTACGGTAACATCAAAAGGTTGAATAATAAAACAATATTTCTGTAATGCAAACAGTTTGAAAGGTCCGTGGGTACTTAAAGAACAATTATGTCAGAGCAGTTGTTTTGGGATCTCATTAAGGACGGTATAACAACTGTATCTCTGAATGTGTATATTTCCCAGTTATCACATAGTCCATCTGTAAATTGCCCACCCAATCTACCTATCTCATCCCCATACTGTTTTTATTTGATTTACTTTTCTGCTCTTTTGCACACCAGTATCTCTACTTGCACATCATCATATGCTCCTTTATCACTCCAGTGTTAATCTGCTAAATTGTAATTATTCGCTCCTATGGCCTATTTATTGCATACCTCCTCATGCCTTTTGCACACACTGTATATAGACTTTATTTTTTTCTACTGTGTTATTGGCTTGTTTATTGTKTACTCCATGTGTAACTCTGTTGTTGTCTGTGTCACACTGCTTTGCTTTATCTTGGCCAGGTCGCAGTTGTAAATGAGAACTTGTTCTCAACTAGCTTACCTGGTTAAATAAAGGTGAAATAAAAAATACAAATAAAAAAATATCTAAATGTTGTGGAACTTACAGTTGAAGTCAGAAGTTTACATACACTTAGGTTGGAGTAATTTAAACTCGTTATTCAACCACTCCACAAATGTCTTGTTAACAAACTATAGTTTTGGCAAGTCGGTTAGGACATCTACGTTGCGCATGACAAAATACATTTTGCCAACAATTGTTTTACAGACAGATTATTTCACTTATAATTCACTGTATCAAAATTCTAGAGGGTCAGAAGTTACATACACTAAGTTGACTGTGCCTTTAAACAGCTTGGGAAATTCCAGAAAATTATGTTGTGGTTTTAGAAGCYTCTGATAGGCAAATTGACATAATTTGAGTCAATTGGAGGTGTACCTGTGGATGTATTTCAAGGCCTACCTTCAAACTCAGTGCCTCTTTGCTTGACATCATGGGAAAATCAAAAGAAAGCTGCCAAGACCTCAGAAAAAAAATTGTAGACCTCCACAATTCTGGTTCATCCTTGGGAGCAATTTCCAAAAGCCTGAAGGTACCACGTTCATCTGTACAAACAATAGTACGCGAGTATAAACACCATGGGACCACGCAGCCATCATACCGCTCAGGAAAGAGACCCGTTCTGTCTCCTAGAGATGAATGTACTTTGCTGCGAAAAGTGCAAATCAATCCCAGAACAACAGCAAAGGATCTTGTGAAGATGCTGGAGGAAACAGGTACAAAATATCTATATCCACAGTAAAATGAGTCCTAAATCGACATAACCTGAAAGGCCGCTCAGCAAGGAAGAAGCCACTGCTCCAAAACCGCCATAAAAAAGCCAGAATACGGTTTGCAACTGCACATGGGGACAAAGATCGTACTTTTTGGAGAAATGTCTACTGGTCTGATGAAAGAAAAATAGAAYTGTTTGGCCATAATGACCATTGCTATGTTTGGAGGAAAAAKGGGGAGGCTTGCAGCCGAAGAACACCATCCCAAACGTGAAGCACGGGGGTGGCAGCATCATATTGTGGGGGTGCTTTTCTGCAGTAGGAACTGGTGCACTTCACAAAATAGATGGCATCATGAGGTAGGAAAATTATGTGGATATATTGAAGCAACATCTCAACAATTCAGTCGGGAAGTTAAAGCTTGGTCGCAAATGGGTCTTCCAAATGGACATTGACCCCAAGCATACTTCCAAAGTTGTGGAAAAATGGCTAAAGGACAACAAAGTCAAGGTATTGGAGTGGCCATCATAAAGCCCTGACCTCAATCCTATAGAACATTTGTKGGCAGAACTGAAAAAGCGTGTGCGAGCAAGGAGACCTAGAAACCTGATTCAGTTACACCAGCTCTGTCAAAAGGAATGGGCCAAAATTCACCCAACTTATTGTGGGAAGCTTGTGGAAGGCTACCCGAAACGTTTGACCCAAGTTAAACAATTTAAAGGCAATGCTACCAAATACTAATTGAGTTATGTCAACTTCTGACCCACTGGGAATGTGATGAAAGAAATAAAAGTTGAAAGAAATAATTCTCTCTACTATTATTCTGACATTTCACATTCTTAAAATAAAGTGGTGATCCTAACTGACCTAAGACAGGGAATTTTTACTAGGATTAAATGACAGGWATTGTGAAAAACTGAGTTTAAATGTGTTTGGCTAAGGTGTATGTAAACTTCCGACTTCAACTGTATATAATTAAGTATGAAACTATTTGTGAGAAGATGAAATGTTATGTTAGCCTTTTAAATGAGAATTGTTTATCATATAAAAGTTTTACCAAGTCAGTAACCCCGGCCAAGTGAGCACAGACATTGTGGCAACATGATGGAACCGCCCTCCAAAGGTGAGTGCTCATAAACGACCGCTAACGAAATGTACATTAGAATAGAGAACGTGAGGATGCAGGCCACACGCAGAAATGGGTAAGAAATGTAAATCTCTAGAGACCAGTACATTGTCGGRTTGCTACGGGCGTGTAAAATGTTTCTAGCTCTACATTAGACCAGCGTGACCGACAGCATGAGCTGAAAGGTACGGAATGGCTAGACACTGAAACTTTCTTGAGTGAAGAAGATGAAGACTACACAGGAACATTCAGTCTGCAGCTGTTTAACTACTTTAGTCTAGTAACCTCGACCGAGAACCACCAGGTGGTACTCTGAAAGATCCAATTCTAAACAAAAACTTCTCGGCAACATCCTTTTTCATAGACACCTGAAACCAAGAAGCTAGTCCTACAAAAGCATGATGATCTCTGGTGGACAACCAGAGAGTTACAACTTGAGACTTCCTGTCAAATTCCTCCTGTAGTAGGATCGAGTGTTTTCAAAAGACAGACTGCAAAGACATACACACGTAAATATGTACATTGCAATTCTTTCAAATGAGGCCGTTCATGTGCAAAGTATTTGCATTTCCTTGAGCATAGTTATTGCTGTATGTATGTTAGTGGAATTCCTTTGTCTCTCCCTTTCCTTCTTTTTTGAATCCGTCATTTTGTGAAACAAGCTGTCATATCAGTTTGTCCACTAGGGCTTTTTCATTGCATTGTGTAGTAATCAATGTGAATAGTCTCCTGTTTGTATGTTTATGTAATTCTGTGTGATTATTCAGTTAGTTAGTAATAAAAATAATTAAGCACTTTGTAAATTGCTGATTCATCATTTATGTTAGGGTTCTTGTAGATATCCAAGAGTTTTGCGACATTCAGAATGAGACTGAAGGTAAAAAGAATGAATGATATGACTGTGACTGATGTAACAGATATGTATATCTTTAGAGTTTAGTCGGGAGATAGTAACTCGTTAAATAACTTTTACCATGGTGCCAGATTCTACTTAATTAACTGTTGTATGATTCATTTAATGGTGTAATAATTGAACGTGGTATGTAATAATTTTATAAAATAACAGTCAAACACTAGTAATGATAGTCAAGACATGACAGTGCTCATTTGTGTGTGTGTCAACTAATTCATTGTATGACTTTTCAAATACTGTTTCATTTGTACTTACTGTCCAACTGGATCCAAACAATGTGTTCAATTGCAGTTTGTGTGTGTGTGTGTGGTGTGTTATGTGTTGTGTGTGTGTGTGTGTGTGTGTGTGTGTGTGTATGAAGAGTGAGAGAGAGTGTGTGGTGTCTCTGACCTGTTGATGAGTTAGATACAAGACACTCCGTCGCGGCCAGTACAAAGTCCACGTCACAGAACACATGGTCACAAACATCAACTCGTTCTCATGACACTCGCCCGTCTCACAGTGGCTACAGTTCTGCACGGGGCAGATGATCACCTCTCCATCACTTTCCATACCTACAGGCACAGACACCGGACATGGTCAACAGGATACATGCTCCGTCATGGTTCAGTTCCCACTTTTATCGCCCTGCCCGGGGCTTGAACCAGCAACTTCCGGCTACTGGTCCACCTCACTACCCTTTACCTTGCCGGTTGCCGCCTTATAGTTCATAGAAAGTGTTTGTGTGATTGTCTCTCATTTAATCTGTTACCTTTCAGAGGGTCCAGGAAGGTCTCTCCCTCTGGGCTGATGAAAGAGGAGCCGTCATCTCCATCCTGCTTTGGGTCATTAGCTTCAGATGTGCTGCCACCTAGAGAAAGGGAGGGGGATGGTGGTGGTAATAAAATTACACAATTAGTCAGTAAACTTATTACAGAGTACCTTAATGCTAATCTAAAGTGCTACCTGATGAAATATGTAATGACAGATAATGATAATTTGTTGGACCAACAAATGGCAAAGGGACAACCTACCTTAACATGTTAAGACAAGACTGGAGATGTAATGTCATATTGATTTTGTTATATATTCATGTTACAATGCTATATACTGTATATTTACTGTAAATTAGTTTTCACCTACCTCTATAGCCCCCTCCTCCACCACCGGTTGTACAGGCACCTCCCCCTCCCCCGAAACCTCCTCGGGTCTCCCAGCTGAACTTAATGCAGGGCTGCCCCCCCTGGCCTCCGAGTATGAGGGGTCTCCCGCCCTGAGACCCAGGGTTACTGTCATTCCAACCTCCGCCTCCACCTGACATACACAAAGACACAAAGGAAAAACCCCAAGAAATAAATAATGTACACACATTTACAAACACTTATTGGATATCCAATCAATCAATTTATCATTGATTGAGTGGTTGATTGATTGATTGATTCCTGGATAGTCAAAGTATTTGAAAGTTGCAAGTAAATATTTACACGGGGCACCATATAATGTAGATGTATGATGTTTTCATGGGATGGGCGATGATAATATTATGATTATTTGATTCAAACCCCTTAACATCCACCCATTCACACTCAGTCAGGTCGATTGTCTGAAATAACATCACAAGGAATGCCTCTGGCACCGAGCCAAAAAGACAGTAAATACCCCTGTATCTGATAGAGACTTGGCAGTAATTTGTAGTTGGGGCCTCACCCTCTCCTGTCACAAGCAGGCTCGAGCTGTAGTCAGCACTAAAAACCCTCAAACCTACAGACACTCTCCCGGCTTGCGTCTTGCCCTAATTTCTCCTCCTCTTTCTCCTCTTGGTTACAGAGAGAATGAAACAAACAAAAGTAAATCCAAAACATGTAAAAAAGAACACCCTATGAATGACAGCAACAAACAGCACAGGCAGAGTGAATATTTCTTTCCGCGCTCACCAGGCTCCACTCGCAGTAAGCCTAAGGCCTACTGAACACTCAAATCAATATATTATGTTCTGCGAGGTACAGTCGACTCAAAACAAGTGAATAATGGATACCGAGATGTGTAAAAAATAACGGTAATGGAGAGGCGTTGTGTTTGCACCCAGGGTAGAACAGGAAAGAGAAAAAATGTGAAGGAATAGACATGCAAGGTTGTCATCTTGTCCTGTCTTGTTTTACTAGTAAGAAAGATAAATATGACTATGCACAGAGGTAGCGGGGCTATGAAACCCATGCATAAGGGATGGAATAGAAGTACAAGAAGTGCACTGAGAATACATGTTTTTTTAAATAGATGTGTCCATGTTAATGTATGTTTCTATCTGGGAGCAAACACATTTTCTTAGGACTGTCAAACTATTTACTTAACAGATGTCTACCTGGAGTACACCCAGGCAGACATACCCTCATATAGACACTAAAACATAACTACCAATCCAATTAAATTAATGAATTGAGTACAAACTCAAACTGTTACTGTTGGACAATTCACTCAATAATATTTTCTATTGCCATAAACAGAACTACACAAGCAAAACTGGAATACACCCAAAATTGGTGTATCTTATCCAATGCGACATTCTACAGTAAATCCCTTGCATTTTGCAACTCAAACTTCAACCCTAAACATCAAACTTCCAACTGTCCTTGCTGCGACCAAAATCAGGAAACAAATAATAACTGTATACAAGCCGATTTGGCAATACTGTAAACTAACATTGTCTATCCACTCCAAAGGATACTCCAGAGCACAAGCCACTGAAAACATGCTATTATTTTATTTATTAGGATCCCCATTACCTGGCGACAAAAATGACAGCTAGTCTTACTGGGGTCCGTCATATAACGAAAARGATATTACAGACAAAATACTTCACAATTTAAATCAATTTAAAAACATTAGCATGTAGTGTGTGTGCATCTATCAATTACACAAACATGTCAGTACATACACAACAAGTAGGTCACATGGTGGAGAGACGTTGTGTCGTGAGGTTTTGCTTTATATGTTTTTTTAAACCAGGTTTGCTCTTCACTTGCGCTACATGAGATGAAAGGGAGTTCCATGCACTCATGGCTCTGTATTATACTGCCTTGAATTTGTTCTGGACCTGGTGACTGTGAAAAGACCCCTGGTGGCATGTCTGGTGGGGTAAGTGTGTGTGTCAGTGCTGTGTGTAAGTTGACTTTGCAAACAATGTGGAATTTCTAACACATTAATGTGTTTTATAAAAACAAGAGGTGACGCAGTCAGTCTTTTCTCAGCTCTTAGCCAAGGGAGACTGGCATGCATAGTATTCATATTATCACTTAACTAGGTATTTCTTTGCAGCACAATACATATGACCATATGACTGGACAATAATTAAGGTAAGATAAAACTAGAGCCTACAGGACTTGCTTTGTGGAATGTGGTGTCAAAAAAGCAGAGCATYTCTTTATTACGGACAGACCTCTCCCCATCAGTTTACAATCTAAGGTAACACCAAGTAATTTTGTCTTCTCAACTTGTTCAACAGCCACACCATTCATTACCAGGTCTAGAACTTAGGGACTATTACTGGCCACACATTCCAAAACAGACTGCAACTCTTTGTTAAGAGTTGTGACTTCATTAGCTGTGGTTGCTGATGCGTATATGGTTGAGTCATCAGCATACATGGACACACATGCTTTGTTTAATGTCAGTGGCAGTTCTTTGGTAAACATAGAACAGAGTGGAGGGCCTAGAGAGTTGCCCTGCCGTACACCACAGTTTACGTTTGACATTAGAGATGCGTATATTAAAGACAACCCTTTGAGTTCTGTTAGATAGAAAGCTCTGAATCTGCACTGAAATCTAACAATACAGTTCCCACAATGTTCTGATTATCAATTTGTTTCAATCTATCATCAGTAATTTGTGTCAGTGCAGTACATGTTGAGTGCCCTTCTCTATAAGCATGCTGAAAGACTGTGGTTAATGTATTTACAGAAAAGTGGCATTGTATTTGGTCAAACAATATTTTTTACAACAGTTTGCTAAGAGCTGGCAGCAAGCTGATAGGTCTGCTGTTAGAACCAGTGAAGGCTGCTTTACCACTCTTGGGAATCGGAATGAATGTTGCTTCCCTCCAGGCCTGGGGTTAAAGACTATCCAGTAGGCTCAGATTGTAGATATGACAGAWAGGAGTGGCTATAGAGTCAGCTACCATCCTCAGTAGCTTTTCATCTAAGTTGACAATGCCATGTTTGTCATTGCTGATCAACAATAATCGTTTTCCCACCTCACCCAGAGTAACTTTACAAAATTCAAACTTGCAATGCTTTTCTTTCATTATTAGTGTTTTATACATGTGTACAATGGCTCACTGTTCATTGTTAGTATTTGCCMACTTTTCCAAWGAAGTAATCATAAAAATAATTGGCAACATCAAATGGTTTTGTGATGAAAAAGCGATTTAATTTACAGTACTCCAAAGTTTTTTCCCATCATTCTTTACATCATTGATCTTGGCTTCATAATACAATTTATTCTTCTTTTTGTTGAGTTTAGTCACCACTTTTACATTTGCAGCAAGCCAATTGGGGTCACTCCTCAATTGTCAGGTGTGCCTTGTTGACCTTAATTACCTCATCTGATGAAGTTGTTTCTTGGTTAGTGACTAATTATATCTCTATTTTGTTGGTTTTGTGAAAGCTACCTATGCGGTGGAAACATGGTGAAAATATGCGGTTGTGTGTTTGGCTATTGTGGTTAGCTAATAGAAATACATATTGTGTTTTCGCTGTAAAACATTTTAAAAATCGGAAATGATGGCTGGATTCACAAGATGTTTATCTTTCATTTGCTGTATTGGACTTGTGATTTCATGAAAATTATATTATATGATATCCCTGTTCCGTTAGGCTAGGCTATGCTAGTCAGCTTTTTTGATGAGGAGGATCCCGGATCCGGGATGGATAGAACTACACGGCAGGACCTGGTCAATGACCTGAAGAGAGCTGGGACCACAGTCTCAAAGAAAACCATTAGTAACACACTACGCCATCACGGATTAAAATCCTGCAGAGCATGCAAGGTCCCCCTGCTCAAGCCAGAGCATGTACAGGCCCGTCTGAAGTTTGCCAATGACCATTTGGATGATCCAGAGGAGGAATGGGGGAAGGTCATGTGGTCTGATGAGACAAAAATAGAGCTTTTTGGTCTAAACGCCACTCGCTGTGTTTGGAGGAAGAAGAAGGATTAGTGCAACCCCAAGAACACCATCCCAACCGTGAAGCATGGAGGTGGAAACATCATTCTTTGGGGATGCTTTTCTGCAAAGGGGACAGGACGACTGCACCGTATTGAGGGGAGGATRGATGGGGCCATGTATCGCGAGATCTTGGCCAACAACCTCCTTCCCTCAGTAAGAGCATTGAAGATGGGTCGTGGCTGGGTCTTCSRRCATGACAACGACCCGAAACACACAGCCAGGGCAACTAAGGAGTGGCTCCGTAAGAAGCATCTCAAGGTCCTGGAGTGGCCTAGCCAGTCTCCAGACCTGAACCCAATAGAAAATCTTTGGAGGGAGCTGAAAGTCCGTATTGCCCAGCGACAGCCCCGAAACCTGGAGGATCTGGAGAAGGTCTGTATGGAGGAGTGGGCCAAAATCCCACGTTATTAAAAAAATAAAAAATCTGACCCCTAGCGCTAAGAAGTTAATACAGGTAATGAGTGGAGAACAGGAGGGCTTCTTAAAGAAAAACTAACAGGTCTGTGAGAGCCGGAATTCTTACTGGTTGGTAGGTTGGTAGGTGATCAATTACTTATGTCATGCAATAAAATGCTAATTAATTACTTAATCATACAATGTTATTTTCTGGATTTTTGTTTTAGATTCCGTCTCTCACAGTTGAAGTGTACCTATGATAAAAATTACAGACCTCTACATGCTTTGTAAGTAGGAAAACCTGCAAAATCGGCAGTGTATCAAATACTTGTTCTCCCCGCTGTATATCCATACACGTATGTATACATATACACATATATACATACCTATGTAGACATACATACTTTTTAAAAGAATATACCTTTATTATTATTCCCCGCAAACCCTACCACCGATCCCCCAATTGGAGTAAACTAATAAACACTTCTGCTTTTACCTTCAATTTTTACATCTTATACACATTTTACAGACACAGTCTACTTTACAATAGTTCTCTCTTGTTTGTTCTTAGTCCTTCCTCTATTTCTGATGTCCATCCAGTTTGATTTCTATTTGTAACTGTGCTATTTCACAAAAGTTCCGAACCTATATACATTTTACAGCTCCCGTATGCTTTACATTGTTTATTTTGTTATTAGTCCCACCCTTCAGCTCCATTCAACCCCTCCCATCTATCTCTCAACATCATCCATTTCAGATTTCTCTTTGCCATATATTTTTCAACTGTGCTGTGATGCAAAATAATTGAACCTTCCTATTCTCATAGCTTCTACAGGTTGTAAATTAAAAATAAACATTTTTGCTAAAATAATTATTATATTATTGATTGATTGACTATGGCTTTTCAAATCACCCAGTATTGGTATCTGTAGCGTTAGTTCTAGGCAAATGTTGCAATTCTTCAGCCATTCCTGGACCTGTGACTCTGCCTCCTCACAACAAAATCTGCAGAGCTGGGAAGATTGTATCCCCCATATATATAACATTCTATTAGTTGCAAGAATTTTGTATAGTAATTTAAATTGAAAAATTCGAAGTTTTGAATCCGGCGTTGTTTTGCGTATCAATTCATAAACCATGTGCCATGGAATGGGTACATCGAAAATCTCTTCCCAACTATTTTGCAATTTATATGGCACAGCTGTCAGTTTTTTGGTCCTTAAATGAAAATTGTATATGTTTTTATTTATCACACTTTTCTTTAACCATTTATGTTCTTTAATACAGGGCCGACATACAAGTTCCTTACTTTTTTCCCCTTCTACTTGTCTCTTCCATATTTGTGGTAATGCTGCAATTAATTGGTTGTAATTTTGGTTAGAGCAGACATTTACATATGTCTGTGTTAGCTGCATGTGTGACATAACTCCAYCAGTCTTATTTAYGATATCATTCACTAAAATTATACATTTTTTAAACATTTCCTTGATAAAYACAGTTTTTTTAATCRATTAGTATATTTGAATTTAACCATAATATTTGTTGTACTATTTGTTCTGTCCTTTCAGGTGGATTAAACTGAAATTGCAACCAACTTTCTAAGGCTTGTTTAAAACATAAAGATATTTTGGAGATKAATTCCTTTTCAAACAACCGAAAGTGAGCAGGTGTAATCTGAATAAAGGGAAAAAGGCCCTTCTTGAACATAGGATGAGACATTCKTACCAATTTACTAGAGAACCAGTTTGGATTTAAGTATACCTTTTGTATGACTGATGTCTTTAGTGAGAGGTCTAATGCTTTAATATTTAATAATATCTGCCCTCCGAATTCATATTCATTATATAAATAGGCCCTTTTAATTTTATCTGGCTTGCCATTCCAAATAAAATTGAATATTTTTTGTTCATATAATTTAAAAAGCAGGTCACCTAGTGTAGACAAAACCATAAGCAAATAGGTAAACTGTGATATGACTAAAGAGTTAATCAGGGTGATTTTTCCACAAATAGACAGGTATTTTCCTTTCCATGGTAGCAAGATCTTATCTATTTTTACAAACTTTCTATAAATTCTTTGGGGAGTGAGATCATTTCTTTCTTTTTGGATTTGTATACYGAGTATGTCCACATCTCCGTCAGACYATTTAATTGGTAAACTACATGGTAATGTAAAATGTGAATTTTTTTGTGATCCAATACCTAATTTGGTACATTTATCATAATTTGGTTTTAATCCAGAGAGCATAGCAAAAGTATCTAGATCCTTTAAGAGGCCATGGAGAGACTCTAATTGTGGTTTTAAAAGAAAACATGAATCATCAGCGTACAATGACACCTTAGTTTTTAAGCCACGGATTTCTAATCCCTTAATATTATTGTTTGATCTAATCTTAACAGCTAACATTTCGATGGCAATGATAAATAGATATGCCGATAGTGGACAACCTAGTTTTACTCCTCTAGATAGTTTAAAACTTTATGAGATGTAGCCATTATTTACTATTTTACACCTAGGGTTACTATATATAACTTTAACCCATTTTATAAGAGATTCCCCAAAATTGAAATATTCTAGGCATTTRWATATAAACTCCAGTTGTACTTTATCAAAAGCCTTTTCAAACTCAGCTATGAAAACCAGGCCTGGTGTCCCCGATATTTCATAGTGTTCTATTGTTTCCAGTACTTGTCTTATATTATCTCCAATGTATCGTCCATGTAAAAAACCTGTCTGATTACGATTAAAAATATCKGACAATACTTTTTTAATTCTATGCGCCAAGCATTTTGCTAGGATTTTTCCATCACAACACTGAAGTGTAAGAGGTCTCCAATTTTTTAAATGGACTGGATCTTTATATATACCACTTGGGTCCTGTTTCAGTAATAATGATATCAGACCTTCTTGTTGCATGTCTGATAATCTACCATTTATATAGGAGTGGTTAAAACAAGCTAATAATGGTCCTTTGAGTATATCAAAACAAGATTTTAAAAAGTRGRACCTGCCTTGTTGATAGTGCTGTTAGGAAGGTAGAGCAGCTCTTTATTATGGACAGACTTCTCCCCATCTTAGCTACTGATGTATCAAAATGTTTTGACCATGACAGTTTAAAATCCAGGGTTACTCAAAGCAGTTTAGTCATCTCAACTTGCTCAATTTCCACATTATTTATTACAATATTTAGTTGAGGTTTAGGGTTTAGTGAATGATTTGTCCSAAATACAATGCTTTTAGTTTTTGAAATATATAGGACTAACTTATTCCTTTCCACCCATTCTGAAACTACCTGCAGCTCTTTGTTAAGTGTTTCAGTCATTTCAGTTGCTGTAGTAGCTGACATGTATAGTGTCGAGTCATCGCAAAGCCAGTGGCATGTCGTTAGTAAAGATATAAAAAAGAAAGGGGCCTAGAAAGCTGCCCTGGGGAATTCCTGATTCTACCTGGATTATGTTGTAGAGGCATCCATTAAAGAACACTATCTGTGTTATGTTAGACAGGTAACTTTTTATCCACAATATAGCAGGGGGTGTAAAGCCATAACACATACATTTTTCCAGCAGCAGACTATGATCAATAATGTCAAAAGCCGCACTGAAGTCTAACAAACAAGCCCCCACAATATTTTGATCATCAATTTCTCTCAGCCAATCATCAGTCATTTGTGTAAGTGCTGTGCTTGTTGAATGTCGAAGATGGCGCCGAAGGGGATGGCTCCTGGAGGGGATGGCTGCTTTTTTATGGACGCTTAACCAACTGTGCTATTTTGTTATTTTTTTTAMATTTTTTGTAACTYATTTTGTACATMATGTTGCTGCTAACGTCTCTTATGACTGAAAATAGCTTCTGGGAGTCAGAACAGTGATTACACACCTTGAGCTGGACAAATAATTTCTCTATAATGAGTCAGACGAGAGGGATTTACTCCAGACACCCGAACAGGCCTTCATCCCCATCATTTGCAGGAGAAAAAGATGGAAGAGGTATCGAGGAAAGAGATCGGGGAACATTGTGAGGATCCGCCGACAAGTGGATAACCTGCCTTTGCCATCCGTACTAATCGCTGGATAATAAATTAGACAAACTAAAAGCACGTATATCCTACTAACAGGACATTAAAAACTATAACATCTTATGTTTCACCGAGTCGTGGCTAAACAACGACATGAATAACATACAGCTGSCGAATTATACACTATAACGACAGGATAGAACAGCAGCCTCTGGTAAGATAAGGGGTGGCTGTCTATGTATATTTGTAAACAACAGCTGGTGTATGATAACTAAGGAAGTCTGAAGGTTTTGATCGCCTGAGGTAGAGTATCTCATGATAAGCTGTAGACAACACTATCTACCGAGAGAGTTTTCATCTGTATTTTTCSTAGCTGTCTGCATACCACCACAGACCGATGCTGCACTAAGACCGCCCTCAATGAGCTGTATACCGCCATAAGTAAACAGGAAAATGCTCATCCAGTAGCGACGCTCCTAGTGGCCTAGGACTTTAATGCAGGGAAACTTAAATCTGTTTTATCTCATTTCTACCAGCATGTTAAATGTACAAACAGAGGTAAAAAAAACTCTAGACCATCTTTACTCCACACACAGAAATGCGTACAAAGCTCTCCCTCGCCCTCCCCAACAAAGGGAAGCACAGCCGAGAGCTGCCCAGTGACACGAGTCTACCAGACAAACTAAATTACTTCTATGCCCACTTTGAGGCAAGTAACACTGAAAACTGCATGAGAGAATCAGCTGTTCCGAACGACTGTGTGATCACACCATCCGCAGCCGATATGAGTAAGACCTTTAAACAGGTCAACTTTCACAACCCTGCAGGGCCAGACGGATTACCAGGAAGTGTACTCCGAGCATGCGCTGACCAACTGGCAAGTGTCTTCACTGACATTTTCAACCTCTCCCTGTCTGAGTCTGTAATACCAACATGTTTCAAGCAGACCACCATAGTCCCTGTGCCCAAGAACACTAAGCTATCCTGCCTAAATGACTACCGGACCGTAGCACTCACATCTGTAGCCATGAAGTGCTTTGAAAGGGTGGTCATCAACACCATTATCCCAGAAACAYTAGACCCACTCCAATTTGCATACTGCCCCAACAGATCCACAAAAGATTAAATCTCTATTGCACTCCACACTGCCCATTCACACCTGGACAAAAGGAACACYTATGTGAGAATGCTATTCATTGACTACAGCTCAGCATTCAATACCATACTGCCCTCAAAGCTCATCACTAAGCTAAGGACCCTGGGACTAAACACCTCCCTCTGCAACTGGATCCTGGACTTCCTGACGGGCCGCCCCCAGGTGGTAAGGGTAGGKAACGACACATTCGCCACACTGATCCTCAACATGGGGGCCCCTCAGGGGTGCATGCTCAGTCCGATCCTGTACTCYCTGTTCACTCATGACTGCACGGCCAGGCACGATTCCAACAGCATCATTAGGTTTGCCGATGACACAAAAGCTGTAGGCCTGATCACAGACAAAGACGAGACAGCCTATACCCAGGAGGTCAGAGACCTGGCCGTGTGGTGCCAGGACAACAACCTCTCCCTCAACGTGATCAAGACTAAGGAGATGATTGTGGACTACAGGAAAAGGAGGACAGAGCACGCCCCCATTCTCATCTACGGTGCTGTAGTGGAGCAGGTTGAGAGCTTCAAGTTCCTTGATGTCCACATCACTAACAAACTAACTTGGTCCAAGCACACCAAGACAGTTGTGAAGAGGGCACGACAAAACCTATTCCCCCTCAGGAGACTGAAACGATTTGGCATGGGTCCTCAGATCCTCAAAGGTTCTACAGCTGCACCATCAAGAGCATCCTGACTGGTTGCATCACTACCTGGTATGGCAACTGGTCAACCTCCGACCGCAAGATACTACAGAGGGTAGTGCGTACGGCCCAGTACATCACTGGGGACACGCTTTCTGCCATCCAGGACCTCTATACCAGGTGGCGTCAGAGGAAGGCCCTAAAAATTGTCAAAGACTCTAGCCACATCTCTGCTACCGCGCGGGAAGCGGTACCGGAGCACCAAGTCTAGGGTCCAAGAGGCTTCTAAACAGCTTCGTCCCCCAAGCCATAAGACTAATGAACATCTAATCAAATGGCTACCCAGACTATTTGCATAACCCCCCCCCCCCCCCCTTTTACACTGCTGCTACTCTCTGTTATTATCTATGCATAAGTCACTTTAATAACTCTACCCACATGTATAAATTACCTCAATAACCTTGCCTAACGGTGCCCCGCACATTGACCCGCCTCTGTACTGGTACCCCCTGTATATAGCCTCGCCATTGATATTTTACTGCTGCTCTTTAATTATTTGTTACTTTTATTTCTTATTTTTTTAGGTATTTTTTGGTTAAGGGCTTGTAAGGTATTTTAGGTATTTTTAAGGGCTTGTAAGGAAGCATTTCACTGTAAGGTCTACTACACCTGTTGTATTCGGCGCATGTGACAAATACAATTTGATGTTCTTCCCTATAAGCGTGCTGAAAGTCTGTTGTCAATTTGTTTACTGTTTACTGTAAAATAGCATTATATCTGGTCAAACGTTTACCAAGAGTTGGTAATAGGCAAATTGGTCAGATATTTGAGCCAGTAAAGGGGGCTTTACTATTATTTTGCTTTCCTCCAGGCCTGAGGGCACACACTTTCTAGTAGGCTTGAATTGAAGATATGGCAAATAGGAGTGGCAATAWGGTGAAGGGGAGGAGACAGATTAAATAATTATTTTTAAGACTTGAGACAGTTGAGACATGGATTGTGTATTTGTGCTATTCCATTTACATTTACATTTAAGTCATTTAGCTGACGCTCTTATCCAGAGCGACTTACAAATTGGAAAGTTCATACATATTCATCCTGGTCCCCCCGTGGGGAATGAACCCACAACCCTGGCGTTGCAAGCGTTGCAAGCGCCATGCTCTACCAACTGAGCCACACGGGACTATTCCGAGGGTGAATGGGCAAGACACAAGATGTAAGTTCCTTTGAACAGGGTATGGTAGTAGGTGCCAGGCGTACCGGTTTGTGTCAAGAACTGCAACACTGCTGGGGTTTTCACGATCAACAGTTTACTGTGTGTATCAAGAATGGTCCACCACCCAAAGGACATCCGGCAACTTTACACAACTGCGGGAAGCATTGGAGTCAATATGGGCCAGCATGCCTGTGGAACGCTATCGACACCTTGACAMATTGAGGCTGTTCTGAGAGCAAAAAGTGGGTGCAAATCAATATTAGGAAGATGTTCCTAATGTTTGGTATACTCAGTGTATTTTCATAAGTGAGACATAATACAGTAACACTTAATAATAATAACTTGATTATTACAATAACAACATTGTTGTTACATAGAACTCTGGAAGTTGCTTTCTGATAGCATAATCTATTACATAAATTGTTTGGATTATAAGACTTTTAAACTGTTGCATACATTTCAGTAACGAGTGCCAAAAAAACTAACTGATTGGATTAGTTTAGAAAAATGTATGTTATTTATCTTTGTGTAGCATAAGAGTAATCAATCAAACATAGATCTTGAAACAAAAAATAATACATTTAAAAAATTGACTTGGAATAGAGCATACTTCGTAAATATGATAATGATGGGCGTGGCTTTGTTTCAAAGTGATGTGTATGAGTTTCAGGCCCCTGTATTAGGCTAAAAACAGSCCCTCAAAATAAGGCCTTAAGAAATACGTATGGTATTGTGTTAAATTATATATTTTTGTACGATAACATAATCACTTATGATCTCACTTGGTGAAGTCCATAGGACTKAAAATGGATGAATGCAACAACCATTTGTATTTGTCACTAACAAATACAGTCATGGGTGGTAACTCTACAATTTACTTGAATGGCAAGGCACTCTGGGAAACACTGTACGTGATGAGGCTTCAAAGTAAGCAGTGTATTAAGTTAACACTGTTTCGGTGTCTATATGAGTCCACAGCATCCACACTTTCAGTGTTGATTTATTAACACACTGTGTTATTATTTGTTTTAACACTGGACAAGTTGCTATGTAATCATCCAACTTGCTGTTTGCAATGGGCTTTGAATTACTCAGCAGTATTTTCAGGTATCATAAAATAAATTGCAGCTTTTTACCTTTTCAGTGGCATGTTGAATCATACAGTAGTTGAGTGACAAAACGTATTTATCTGTACAACATATCATTGGTTAGTTGGTTTGACTTGATTATGTACACCTGKGGCAATGGACATTCAGGAGGATGGACATTTACAGAATGTTCAGATACAAATGTATTGTGTAGATCAAATACTGTTTGACTGTCAGATAGATTGGAATAGTATAGGTCATTGTGAGCTCTACTCATAATATTTATATCTTCAACAAGCAGTTCCAGATACAGCCCTGCATTAGTAGATGGCAGCCAATCCAATACTTTCAGAAAAGTTGTCACTTCTTGAGATCTGTATTTAAATAGTTTGAAAAAATAGTTGCTTTCTCAGATCTGTATTCAAATAGTTTTAAGTTGTAATTTTTTGTTGTTGTCATCTCCAAAGTAASTTCGATCCCCCAGAAATGTTGTTACTTTCCACAAACCATAGTTACAACTGTAGACATCCCAGGTCTGGCGCATGCACACGGAAGCACACATATAGTCAAGCAGTTCTACACAATACACACAGTGATTTACCTGCCGCTCCAGACTTCCCGTTGCGCCCTGGTACCTTGGGGTTGTCCATCAGCTCATCCTGGCTGTCCGATTGGCTGCTGTACCCACGTCCCCCACCCCCACCTGCGATGATCAGGGGGATGTGGACACCCCTSTGCACCTGTTGCCATGGCAAATTAGTCAGTGTGATGTTATCAACCTCTAGCAGAGCCAAACTCAACAGACGACCGACAAAAATAATTAAATAATTGGAACCCATTTGATCCCTGGTACCATAAGATCACACATAAGGTATRGCAAAATGTGTAGAATTGCAGAAAATTAGCTTTGAAACTGGCAAAACGTGTAGAATTGCAGGAAATTAGCTTAGAACAATTTCCAGGTTTCATCTGCCAATAAGAGGGGTGTGAACAGGAGATCTGGTACCAGGTTAGGCATTTTACTGCATCTAGTGTGTTATTCTACTTAATCTTTATACATACACACATACATATATATTCAAATATTTATATATAGTACCAGTCAAAAGTTTGGACACACCTATTCATTCAAGGGTTTTTCTTTATTTTTACTATTTTACATTGTTGAATAATAGTGAAGACATCAAAACTATGAAATATTGGAATCATGTAGTAACCAAAAAAGTGTTAAACAAATATATTTGAGATTTGAGATTTTTCAAAGTAGCCACCCTTTACCTTGATGAGAGCTTTGCACACTCTTGGCATTCACTAAGCCAGCTTCATGAGTTATTCACCGGGAATGCATTTCAATTAACAGGTGTTCCTTGTTAAAAGTTAATTTCTGGAATTTCTTTCCTACTTAATACATTTGAGCCAATCAGTTGTGTTGTGACAAGATAGGGGTGATTTACAGAAGACCAAGCCCATATTATGACAAGAACAGCTCAAATAAGCAAAGAGAAGCGACAGTCCGTCATTACTTTAAGACATAAAGGTCAGTCAATTGGGAARATTTCAAGAACTTTGAACGTTTCTTCAAGTGCAGTCGCAAAAACCATCAAGCGCTATGATGAAACTGTCTCTCATGAGGACCGTCACAGGAAAGTAAGATCCAGAGTTACCTCTGCTGCAGAGGATAAGTTCATTAGAGTTACCAGTCTCAGAAATTGCAGCGCAAATAAATGCTTTACAGAGTTCAATTAACAGACACATCTCAACATCAACTGTTCAGAGGAGACTGCGTGAATCAGGCCTTCATGGTCGAATTGCTGCAAAGAAACCACTACTAAAGGACACCAATAATAAGAAGAGATTTGCTTGGGCCAAGAAACACGAGTAAAGGATATTTGACCGCCGGAAATCTGTCCTTTGGTCTGATGAGTCATAATTTGAGATTTTTGGTTCCAACCGCCGTGTCTTTGTGAGACGCAGAGTAGGTGAATGGATTAACTTTGAAAGTGAAGCTTGGAGGAGGAGGTGTGATGTGTGGGAGTGATTTGCTGGTGACACTATCAGTGATTTATTTAGAATTCAAGGCACACTTAACCAGCATGGCTACCACAGCATTGTGCAGCGTTACGCCATCCCATCTGGTTTGCACTTGGTGGGACTATCATTTGTTTTTCAACAGGAAAATGACCCAACACACCTCCAGGCTGTGTAAGGGCTATTTGAACAAGAAGGATAGTGATGGAGTGCTGCATCAGATGACCTGGCCTCCACGATCACACAACCTCAACCCTATTGAGAATGTTTGGGATGAGTTGGACCGCAGAGTGAAGGAAAAGCAGCCAACAAGTGCTCAGCATATCAAGACTGTTGGAAAATAATTCCAGATGGAGCTGGTTGAGAGAATGCCAAGAGTGAGCAAAGCTGTCATCAAGGCAAAGGGTGGTTACTTTGAATAATCTGAAATATAAAATATATTTGTATATATTTAACACCTTTTTGGTTACTACATGATTCCATATATGTCATTTCATAGTTTTGATGTCTTCACTATGACAGCCTCCCCTCTGTAGAAAATAGTAAAAATTAAGAAAAAACCTTGAATCATTGTTTGGTGTGTCCAAACTTTCGACTGTTTCTGTATATATTTTGCTTACACTATATATTCCCCCCAATTGGCAGTTACAATATTGTCTGATCGCTGCAACTCCCCAACAGACTCGGGAGAGATGAAGGTCGAGACTTATGCATCCTCCGAAACACGAACTGCCAAGGCACACTACTCTCTTAACTAGGAAGCAAGCCGAACCAATGTGTTGGACGAAACACCATCCAAAGTCAACTTGCAGGCTTTGGCCTGCCACAAGGAGTCGCTAGAGCATGAGATAAGGAAATCCCCCCAGCCAAACCGTCCCCTAACCCGGACGACGCTGGGCCAGTTGTGCGCCACCCTATGGGACACAGCCTAGGATCGAACCGAGGTTGTAGCGATGCCTCAGCACTGTGATGCAGTGCCTTAGACCGCTACGCCCCTCGGGAGGCCCTGGGTGTGAACAGTTTTGATTCGCTTGGGTTGCGAGGTGGGGGTTTGTTACTACRCCRATAAATGACAATATTCATCTGGAACTTTGCCAACCAGGAAATTTGTGTGACCGTAACAAGTAATATTTCAATACCCCTGCTCGAACATATATTATACATTTAATGTATGTGTGTTTAGACCCGCTTCAGCCCAGCTTCAATTAAAAAGGAACAGCTGAGGGACAAATAAAAAAACACATTCATAAATGTAAATCATCTAATATGTCCCCTTTCCTTTAATTTATTTTACAGCTTCTGTTCCTCATCAGATTCCTTCCTTCCTTCCTTCCTTCCTTCCTTCCTTCCTTCCTTCCTTCCTTCCTTCCTTCCCATATCTGACAGTTGAAAGCAATATGAAATACATCTTCACTAATACATATCAGTGATCAAGGAGGGCAAGAAAGTGTAATAAAGCTTTCTCAGTTATCGGTACGCGGCCTTCTCTCCTTACCTTGAACACATAGGTGGCTCCGCCTCCGCCTCCGCCTCCGCCTCCGCCTCCGCCTCCGCCTCCTCCGCCCCCGCCCCCTTTGACCTGCGTCTTGTTTTCCAATGGCATCTGCTCCACACAGATCTTGTTTAGGATCTCGTTGGTCTACCAATGAGAATAGAAAAAGTGTGAATCCCTCACTTTCTTTAATCAGGGCAAAATAACAAATTTGAGACACTGTATGTCTGTGCAATTCAGACTTCCTCATAAATCATGGTTTGATGTCAATGCAAGATATGCGCTGAAGTCAAGTTCCATGCTCAGATCTTTAGTTAGACTTGGGCCTTTACTAGCCTAGTAGCCTTGTCCCAGGTCGGTTTGTGGTGTCTTGCCAACTTCAACAGTCATTGTCCAGCCAAACCAGATGTGACCAAGACCATATRAGTTGGCAAGACAGCACAAAGTGATCTGGGACCAGGCTTTTTACTGSATCTAGTGTGTTATTCTTCCCATTCTGCCCATCGGCAACTTGGGCTATTGTAACAAATGAGAGACGTATCAAGAGCCAAACGACTAGCGGTGTTGAGGACAGATAATAATAACCAAACAGCCAAGTCAGCCAGTACGGGAGCAGCGAGAGCTCAATTTCACACAGAATTACCCCTAACCCCCACCTGTTGCTCTTGCCATCCTGCTAGGGTTGAGGCACATAGTTTGTATGTGTGTGTGTAAGGGGACACAACTGAAATGTGTCTTCCACATTTAACCCAACACCTTAAGGCAGGGGGCTGCATTAAATGACATCCACATCATCGGCGCCCGGGGAGTAGTTGTTGGGGGTTAACTGCCTTGCTCAAGGGCAGAACGGCAGATTTTGCCACCTTGCTGACTCTGGGATTCGAACCAGCAAACATTTGGATACTGGCCCAATGCTCTTAACCATAGGCAACCTGCAGCCCCGTGTGTGTTTGTGTGTGTGTGTGTGTGCATGTGTGCGTGGTGTGTAAAAGCCTAAAAGGATATTAATACTCCTACAGAGGGGAGGCTGTTTGAGAAACACTGAACACACCAACCCCCTGAACAAATCATTTTTAAAAGCACCAACAACCTTTGGGAGTATCTTCTCCCTTCGGGACTATAGACCTGATAGAAGTGAACTGAGAGTCTGAGACCTCAAATGACTCCAGTTCCCCATTGTCTGGGTGTCTGGGCCACCTCTCTGCATTTCCTTGTCTGACATTTTTCTCCAATATATTTTATCCATTTTCCAAATGATTCCTGACTGAGAACTCCAAAGTATAAGACAAGTCTGGGATGAGGCCAAAAACAACATGATGGATTGARAGGAAATTCATTCCAACAACGTTTATAGGTGAAATGGCAATGCAATCCATGGGATATCAATTCAAACGTGCTCCCTTATGGTGTGAGAGGAGTTTTGAGGATGTTCTTCTTTTTCCGTATCCCTGAGACTTCAACATTCCARTTGGGATCAAGTTAGGCCATGCTGTAGTCTATAATAGGCTACTTATGGACTTCTGAAGATCTGACAGAATTGTGTATAGGTGTATAAGTGATAAAGCAACGATTCCACCTGGCTTATAAGAAGGCAAATACACCGGAATAAGAACCCTGGTTTTACCTTGGTCTGTCTTCATTGTATTTGTTTTTTCCCCCCAAGTTATCAGGCCCTTCTTATAGATATAGTCCTCTTAGGTCTACACAGTCCTGGAAAAAGGTATACCCAAATGCACTTCATCCCCACCAAAAATATGAATTAACCAAGAACTATTTAACTGGTGATGGTTTGTACTGTCAATAAATATTTCTGATCGATGCAGAAACAGAGTGCCCCCCCTTCTTAATTTTCCTGGACAGTCAACAGTTGAAGTGTCCTGGGGTGAGAAATGTTTTTGGGATCTACTCAGTCTTTTTATATCTAAGTGCCTTCCTAGGAGGTCGGAGATAGTGGCTGATTTGGGATGGGGCATAAGTGTGAAAGTGTTGAGCYTTGACATTTATTCAGAATAGTTTTGGGGAAGATGGTACTCACATTGGGGCAGGCGTCCTCTCCTTTTTGGCCCACCAGGATGTGAAGCACCTCGCTCTCCTGAAGCAGGAAGTCTGCTGTGAGTTGGACACCATGTGACTTGGCCATGGTCAATACACTGCGACCTCCAGCCGCCCCACAAGCTGTGATCCTGTTTTGGACATACACACAAACGGAAAGGCATGAACCGCCAGTGCATAAGGCGTTATAAATAATTTAACTTAAAGGTCTATCATGTAGCGCTGTGTGCTACCCCACCAAATTCACATAGAAATGTGAGTTATAGATCTGTCATCCCCATAGAAACCAAGTCTGATAAGCTGTAGATCCGTTCTATGTGCACTATTTCTATGCTTCCCGTCCATAAGGTTAGCTTTTGAGTCTTTTTAATTTTGGTTATGTACTCCAGCTTCAAACAACTGAAAATACGATCTTTATATATACAGTACCAATCAAAAGTTTGGACACACCTATTCATTCAAGGGTTTTTCTTTATTTGTACTATTTTCTACATTGTAAAATACAAGTGAGGACATCAAAACTATGAAATAACAAATATGGAATCATGTAGTATCCAAAGTGTTAAACAAATCAAAATACAGTTTAGATTTTAGATTCTTCAAAGTAGCCACCCTTTGCCTTGATGACATCTTTGCACAGTCTTGGCATTCTCTCAACCAGCTTCACCTGGAATGCTTTTCCAACAGTCTTGAAGGAGTTGCCACATATGCTGAGCACTTATTGGCTGCTTTTCCTTCACTCTGTAGTCCAAMTAATCCCAAACCATCTCAATTGGGTTGAGGTTGGGTTATTATGGAGGCCAGGTCATCTGATGCAGCACTCCATCCCGCTAATTCTTTGTCAAATAGCCTTTACACAGCCTGAATGATAGCCCCACTAGAGCAAACCAGATGGGATTGATATTWCTGCAGAATGCTGTGGTAGCCATGCTGGTTAAATGTGTCTTACATTCTAAATAAATCACAGACAGTGTCACCAGCAAAGCACCCCCACACCATCACACCTCCTCCTCCGTGCTTCATGGTGGGAACCACACATCCATTCACTTACTCTGCATCTCACAAAGACACGGTGGTTGGAACCAAAAATKTAACATTTGGACTCATCAGACCAAAAGGACAGATTTCCACTGRTTTAATGTCCATTGCTAGTGTTTCTTGGCCCAAGCAAGTCTCTTCTTCTTATTGTTGTCCTAAGGATCGGCGTTCCGTGAACGGGACAGTTGTAAATGATTCAGCGCGTTATATCAAGATCGCAGATTTTAGAGTAAAAACAAGTGTCTTATTTCAGCTGAAAGCTTAAATTCTTGTTAATATAGCTGCACTGTCCAATTTACAGTAGCTATTACAAAGAAAAAATGCCATGGTATTGTTTGAGGAGAGCTCCTGACAACAAAACACTTTTTTCAACGGGATAGGTTTGATAAATTCACCTCTGAAGGTGAAATGTGTACTTACATTCTGAAATCTTGCTCTGACTTATCATCCAAACGGACCCAGAGATAACATGAAGTGTCGTTTTGTTAGATAAAATACTTTTTCATATCCTAAAAAGGTCTAYATAGCACGCACGATGGATTTTGTATTTCCACTCATTCAATTTGCAAAAATCTCACCCTAAACGTTGTTTGAATGAGTCAAATCATGTTYGAATCTATTCCTCGGAGATCCTAGAAGCTAACAAGACTTCACTATTTCATTGGGGGTATATATATAGTATATCCTATAGGATACCATATTTGGTGTCCTATAGGCCTTCCTGGCACGCCGATGACGTGGGCGGCCATCACTTGAAAAACTGTATCTTTGTCAATTAAGCCCCAATCGCGGTYAAACAAAGCTAGCTAGATAGCCAATGAGCTGGGCTTTACGGGAGTATCCGGAAACCATATTTTCGCCAAAAATGACATACCCAAATCTAACTGAGAAGAGAAAGGCCAKAATGTATTATTCCAGCCCAGGTCCAATTTAGATTTTGGCCACTAGATGGCATCAATGTATGTGCAATGKTTTAGACTGATCCAATGAACCATTACATTTCTGTTCAAAATGTTCTATCAGACTGCCCAAATGTGCCTAATTTGTTTATTAATAACGTGTCATGTTCAAATTTGTGCACTCTCCTCAAACAATAGCATGGTATTCTTTCATTGTAATGGCTACTGTAAATTGGACAGTGCAATTAAATAAACAATATTATAAGCTTTCTGCCAAAATCAGATATGTCTATGTCCTGGGAAATGTTCTTGTTACTTACAACCTCATGCTAATCACATTAGCCTACGTTAGCTCAACGTCCCGAGGAAGGGGCGCCGATCCCAAAGAAGTTTTAAGAACGAAAGAAGTTCCACAAATTAACAAGGCACGCCTKTTAATTGAAATGCATTCCAGGTGACTACCTCATGAAGCTGGTTGAGAGAATGCCAAGAGTTTGGAAGCTGTCATCAAGGCAAAGGGTGGCTACTTTGAAGAATCTCAAATATAAAATATATTTTGAATTGTTTAACAGATTTTGATTCCATTTTGTGTTATTTCATAGTTTTGATGTCTTCACTATTATTCTACAATGTAGAAAATTGTAAATTAAAAGAAAAACCCTTCAATGAGTAGACGTGTCCAAACTTTTGACTGGTACTGTATATATATTTCACAGTGATTCTCTCTACTTGTTTTGTCACATAAACAACATTTTTGCAACCAGGTAATGGCAGATCGATTTCTACATACTGCACCTTTAAAGCTAAAGTACTTAATTGGTTAAACTGCCAAGGCCGTTTAGAATATATCAACAACAAATAAGTTACTGCAAGCAATGAATAATGTTTTTTTCTTCTGACATCATTGCACAGCAGAATACGCACTGCTGGATACTTCTCTCTGTTTCATGAACAAATCAAAATCAATAACAAAGGTGCTGTGAGCGAACAGTGGCGCTGATCTTTAATGCTGTTATTATTAAGAGCATTMCAATAATGCGTTACACACAGGTGGTATAGTGCATTATAAAGCTTCTGTAAACAGAGCATGTGTGAGGATCCACGCTGGAGACGAGAAGCAGGTACGGGGAGAACATTTAATAAACAATAGACATGAAACAGAACAGGAACAGCGTCTGGACAGGGGAAAAAATAACAACATCAATGTTGACACAGGGAACAGCTTGAAGAGCGGACAGATATAGAGGGGGTAATCTTCAAAATAATGGAGTCCAGGTGAGTCCAATATTGAGCGCCGGAGGGGAGAGTGGGAACAGGCGTGACAGTACCCTCCACCTCGAGGGGCGCCACCCGGTGTCCCACCTGGGCAAGCCTGACGGGGCGGCCGAGGCATGGGAGTCTGATGGGCCGGCTGAAGCATGATGTGGGGTGGGTGCCTGCCGCGCCAACCGAGGCAAGAAAACCTCTCGAGCCATTACATTTACATTTACATTTAAGTCATTTAGCAGACGCTCTTATCCAGAGCGACTTACAAATTGGTGCATTCACCTTATGATATCCAGTGGAACAACCACTTTACAATAGTGCATCTAACTCTTTTAAGGGGGGGGGTTAGAAGGATTACTTTATCCTATCCTAGGTATTCCTTAAAGAGGTGGGGTTTCAGGTGTCTCCGGAAGGTGGTGATTGACTCCGCTGACCTGGCGTCGTGAGGGAGTTTGTTCCACCATTGGGGTGCCAGAGCAGCGAACAGTTTTGACTGGGCTGAGCGGGAACTGTACTTCCTCAGAGGTAGGGAGGCGAGCAGGCCAGAGGTGGATGAACGCAGTGCCCTTGTTTGGGTGTAGGGCCTGATCAGAGCCTGAAGGTACGGAGGTGCCGTTCCCCTCACAGCTCCGTAGGCAAGCACCATGGTCTTGTAGCGGATGCGAGCTTCAACTGGAAGCCAGTGGAGAGAGCGGAGGAGCGGGGTGACGTGAGAGAACTTGGGAAGGTTGAACACCAGACGGGCTGCGGCGTTCTGGATGAGTTGTAGGGGTTTAATGGCACAGGCAGGGAGCCCAGCCAACAGCGAGTTGCAGTAATCCAGACGGGAGATGACAAGTGCCTGGATTAGGACCTGCGCCGCTTCCTGTGTGAGGCAGGGTCGTACTCTGCGAATGTTGTAGAGCATGAACCTACAGGAACGGGTCACCGCCTTGATGTTAGTATCTAAGGTGTGGAATCCCGATGACCTAGCTGAGGCACCCCCGGTTCCTTCAGTGATGGCACCCGGACCCAACATCACCAACTAAAACAAAAACTCCCAGATGCTTCCTTTAGTGTYGTCGTGCATTCTGTGAGGATYGACGCTGGAGACGAGAAGCAGGTACAGGGAGAACATTTCATAAACAATGGCCATGAAAATGAAATAGAACAGGAACAGCGCCTGGACAGGGGGAAAAATAAAGACATCAATACTGACACAGGGAACAACCTGAGGTGCAGACAAATATAGAGGGGTAAWCAACAAAGTAATGGAGTCCAGGTGAGAGAGAGAGAAAAAGCGAGAGAGAAAGAGAGGCATAAGAAGCAGCCTCTTAATCACCTTGTGATTGTGGGTTACTGGAGCCGGGTGTAATAAGTGTGAGTCATGCTATTTAACCATTAGAGCCATACTCTCTAAACCAAAGACTCTGGTTAGCCAGTAATGCCCCGCTCGTTTAAGGAAGTGGAAAGGATAGACGATTGCTGTCCGTGGACAAGAGAGCTAGGCTATGGATTTTTTGAAGGCCGCTTGAGGGTTGGGAGGGAGAGACAGAGGTGCATTTCCTACTACACTGTGACAAATACTCAGAACTAAGAGCATATTTCTTTCCCAAAATTATAACTCAATACAAAGAATTTGAAACTATAAAAGATGAAGAAAATATCTCATATTTATTGGGTGAAAAGCCAAAATGTGCAGTTTTGGCAGCCAAATATGTGTCCTCCTGCCACAACCTGAGGGACAGCCAGTGAAAAATGCAAAGTATTGTTGATAATATTTCTCATTTAGCTTAGTTTTGTTTTGTCTTTCATACCAGGTCATATGTCTTCTCAAGTCATATTGACACTGGTCTACTACCATTGATTTAATGTATTGTTGTTCTGATTAATATTGTTGTTGTAGTTGTTGTTAATGGTAATGCCATGTCCACTACTACTATTATTATTGCTGTTGGTCCCAMCATTTATTTATATATAAATATATATATATTTTGTATATATATACATATATATTTKATTTTTATTTTTCGATATGTATACTTTGACAMTGTAAGTAATAATGAACTTGCCATGTCAATAAAGTCAATTGAATTGAAAATTGAATTGAATTGATAGATAGTGTGTCTGTGCATGAGTGTCTAAAGCAAATCTGTATTGGACATTCTCCTAAGTATGTCAAATTAGACTATTGAGACGCAGCCCCTTTGTTACGCCTACCATGAAAGGAGGCCAATTTAGATTATTGAGATTGAGACGGTGTGCTACACCTACCGTTAAAGCCAAGTTAGACTATTAAGATTCAGCATATGTGCTACATTTACCATGCCAATTCAGACTATTTGCGATTCAGGCTRTATGTTACACCTACCATGAAAGGAAGCCACTTAAGACTATTGAGATGCAGCCGGTGTTTTGATTTACCTGTAACTGCCAGTCTCCGGCACCCTCCAGATTTGGATGCCTTTGAATGGGCTTCTGGTTGCCACGGTAACGTTGATGTTGCTGTTCCGATATGAGCTGCTACACTGGGTTGGGGTGGGCCCCTCTGAACCCACTGCCCCACAAGTGTGAAAGGCCCATTTGGTGTCTGTAAAAAACATTAATTACACATACATGAACATTTGCACACACACGTACACACACATTTGCACATGCACGCACACGCACAAACACACACACACATGCACGCACACACACAGGCAAATGAAGACACTCATCATTCAGAACACTGTTCAAACTCATCACATTTCCCATCACACAAATTGTGCCTCATCTTTCATTTCACTTCAACAAACCCCACAACACTCTATAGTCTCACAAAAATAAACCCCAACATAGTGAAATGGCAGAAACATTTTTTCCATCCTACTCGTCTAACTCCTGATTGCAAGCGAGATATAACGGAATAAATAAAATAAGCATCTTCATCATGTTTCACTGTAGTAAAAAATGTCTATCATCATTGACTGAAGAAAATCTCCAAACTCCATTTTGTCCATTTACATTTTTCAAATGATTTGAAGGCAATGAATCCCCTATATGTACTCTGAACATTTCACGACTCTAGGATCAAGAACATGTATTCCAAATAGTTTCTGAAGTTGCGTGTTTGTATGTTTGTAATCGTTCATGGATAGACTACGTAAACATAAATGGTATCTGTAGATCTCTCATGATACAATGGGATGAGTCAGATAAAGAGCAGAATTAGGAGCAGCATTAGTTAGTGCTTTGGACAAAACACGATATCCCAGGGAAGGGGACATTTGGCCCACAGACTTTCCGGTAACTTACAAAGAGAGAGGGTGGAGCTCTTCATCTTGGTTCTGATCCTCATTCTATCTCTTCTCCGATCACGTATGGACCCAGAACTTAATTGAGCGTCTGACCTATTACCGAATACTTTAGTTCTGGGTTAACCGAGATTAGTATGTTCATGAATGGTAAAATATGGCATTTCTTTTGCAGTTCCTGAAAATGTTCAGTTCAAGAATTTTTGGGGGTTAAGTTTTTCTTCTGACAGCCACGCTGGACCATGGGAACGGCACCATTTCCATCGTTCCCACAAATCAGGATTTAGTGACTCGATCAGTGTTGTGGTCCAGCCACGTTTATCTATCAAGACTAATCTCAAGCAAATCTAGAAAAACAATAACTCCCCATTCGCTACAGCCTAGGAATACACTGCAAATGAGRAGAAAAGTTTGAGTTAGCTGGGCATTCAAACTGATTTTGCCATGTTTCACTGTAGTGWATTGAAACAATGGTAAGTGCAGTGGTCAGTATGGTTTAACCCGTTTAGAAATGACTAGGCAGTAAATATTGATACAGTGGCTTGCGAAATAATTCACCCCCTTGGCATTTATCCTATTTTGTTGCCTTACAACCTGGAATTAAAATGGATTTTTGGGGGGTTTGTATCATTTGATTGACACAACATGCCTACCACTTTGAAGATGCAATTTTTTTTTATTGTGAAACAAACAGGGAAATAAGACAAAAAAACTGAAAACTTGAGCGTGCGTAACTATTCACCCTCCCAAAGTCAATACTTTGTAGAGCCACCWTTTGCAGAAATTACAGCTGCGTGTCTCTTGGGGTATGTCTCTATAAGCTTGGCACATCTAGCCACTAGGATTTTTGCCCAAACTTTAACTTCTCTAGGATAGGGGGCAGAATTTTCACATTTGGATGAAAAGAATACCCAAATTCAACTGCCAGCTACTCATCCCCAGAAGATAAGATATGCATATTGTTAGTAGATTTGGATAGAAAACACTCTGAAGTTTCTAAAACTGTTTGAATCATGTCTGTGTGTATAACAGAACTTATTTAGCAGGCGAAACCCCGAGGACAAACCATTCAGACTTTTTTGTTGTTGTTGATGTCACTCTCTTTWCAATGGAKTTTCATTGGGAATACAGACTTCTAATTGACCTTCTTGCAGTTCCTACCGCTTCCACTGGATGTCAACAGTCTTTARAAATTGGTTGAAGGTTTTTCCTTTGTGTAATGAAGMAGTACGGCCACTTTGAATCAGGGTCACTTGTTGTGTCCTGTTTGTTAGAGGCGCATGACCAGAAGGCTGGYTACAGTTTGTTTTAATCCTGTATTGAACACAGATCATCCCATCTTCAATTTTATTGATTATTTACRTTAAAAAAATASCTAAAGTTGTATAACAAAAGTAGTTTGAAATGTTTTGGCAAAGTTTACAGGTAACTTTTGAGAAATKTTGTAGTCAAGTTTCACAAGTTGGAACCGGTGTTTTTCTGGATCAAACGCACCAAATRAATTGACAATTTGGATAKATATTGACGGAATTAATCGAACAAAAGGACCATTTGTGATGTTTATGGGACATATTGGAGTGCCAACAACAGAAGCTCCTCAAAGGTAAGGCATGAATTATATTTTTATTTCTGYGTTTTGTGTCGCGCCTGCAGGGTTGAAATACGCTTCTCTCTCTCTTTGTTTACTATGGTGCTAACTCAGATAATAGCATCGTTTGCTTTCGCTGAAAAGCCTATTTGAATTCTTACATGTTGGCTGGATTCACAACCAGTGTAGCTTTAATTTGATATCTTTCATGTGTGATTGAATGAAAGTTYGATTTTTATAGTAATTTATTTGAATATGGCGCTCTGCATTTTCTCAGGCTTTTTCCAAGTCAGACAGTAGCGTCCCGCCTAAACTCAGATTTTTGGATATAAATATGAACTTTACCGAACAAAACATACATGTATTGTGTAACATGAAGTCCTATGAGTGTCATCTGATGAAGATCATCAAAGGTTAGTGATTAATTTTATCTCTATTTCTGCTTTTTGTTACTCCTCTCTCTGGCTGGAAAAATGGCTGTGTTTTTCTGTGGCTATGTACTGACTTAACATAATCGTTTGGTGCGCTTTCGCCGTAAATCCTTTTTGGAATCAGACATGTTGGCTGGATTCACAACAAGTGTAGCTTTAATTTGGTGTCTTTCATGTGTGATTTCATGAAAGTTTGATTTTTATAGTAATTTATTTGAATTTGGCGCATATCCCAGAGAACATATATTTGGCACATATCCCAGAGAAGTTAAGGCAAAACTGCTCCAGCTCCTTCAACTTGGATAGGTTCCGCTGGTGTACAGCAATCTTTAAGTCATTGATAGAAGAATTTGTATGTTTAACCTCTCTTGGGCACGTGAGACAGTAGTGTCCCACCTCTTCAACAGCCAGTGAAACTGCCGGGSGCCAAATTCAAATACAGAAATACTCATTGTAAAAACTCAGAAAACAAAACATATTTTACATAGGTTTAAAGATTAACTTCTTGTGAATCCAACCATGGTGTCAGATTTTTAAAATGCTTTACGGCGAAAGCATACCTTACGATTATGAGAAGATAGCCCACTAGACAAATCATTACAAACAGTAGCCAGCCAGATAGAACAGTTACATAATTTAGAAATATAGATAAAATTAATCCCTTACCTTTGATGATCTTCATATGGTTGCACTCAGCAGACATTCATTTACTCAATAAATGTTCCTTTTGTTCGATAAAGTCTCTTTATCGCGCGTTTATCGCGCGTTTTCTTCAGTAATCCACAGGCTCAAACGCAGTCAAAACAGGAAGACAAAAAAATCCAAATTGCATCCGTAAAGTTCATAGAAACATGTCAAACGATGTTTATATTCAAACCTCAGGTTGTTTTTAGCCTAAATAATCGATAATATTTCAACCGGACAATAACGTCGTCAATATAAAATGTAAACAAGAAACGCACTCTCTCGGTTGTGCGCAAGAAAAAGCTCTGTGAAACTTTAGGGTCCACTCATTCAGACTGCTCTTACTTCCTAATTTTTCAGAATACAAGACTGAAACACTTTCTAAAGACTGTTGACATCTAGTGGAAGGCATAGACACTGCAATTTGAGTCCTAAGTCAATGGATACTGTAATGGCATTGAATAGAAAACTACAACAACAAAAAAAACTACTTCCTGAATGTATTTTTCTCAGGTTTTCACCTGCCAAATCAGTTCTGTTATACTCACAGACAATATTTTAACAGTTTCAGAAACTGTAGAGTGTTTTCTATCCAAATCTACCGGTTATATGCATATCATATCTTCTGGACCCGAGAAGCAGGCAGTTTAATCTGGGCATGCATTTCATCCAAAATTCCAAATGCTGCCCCCTACCCTAGAGAAGTTAAGATAATAACTAATTTATTCCACCCTGAAACCATATAATTGTGTGAAATGTATTAGAATCATAAAAYTATAATCTGATGATGTATGTAGTTTTAGTCAGAATTAGAACCAGGACATTTTGTTCCTGTTTAGCTATGTAAGCAGGGTGCAAGTGTGAAACAAAGGATAAGAGGAGCTATCGACAGACAAGTTGTGCTACTGTGAAACCAATAACAGGACATTCTGTCCCCACCCGTGGAGGGGAGAAATTGTTAGGCTTGCAGAAAATTATGAAACATATTGCAGAATATGATAAACRATATATGTGTGTTGTGGAAAAGTAACTGTCTGAGCAAGGCGTAACTTAAGATTTGAACTTGTTTGTGTGTGTGTATAAAAAGATTCACTCTGCACTTGAAGGTGTGGTGGTTAATTTCTGTATTATCAAATGAGGAAAGACAAACTTAACACACGAGTCAGAGTTATACTTAAACTACATCTTTAATAATTATAGCTTTGCAATAGCAATGACTTTCAACGATTCACCATTTCTAATGAACCGTTGAGAGTGTTAAAACAAAAGTACAGAGATCTTTTATAGACAACATACACCACTCYCAACCTACATGACAAACAAAAGATACATAGAATGGTTACAAGGTTAAGATTTGTATGAAAGACATCTATAATACAAAGCACACAGCAACTGCTGTGTCAACAGTTTTCATTGTATAGACCAGTGTCTGGTCCTCCTACTCCAAACTGGAACCATCTCACCCTGGTACGGTATAGCACAAAAACATTACCTCATGTTCTCTGGAATGCTCTTTAGGTTTTATCACCCAAAGATATCGTAAATCTCCTCTGTCAGTGTTATCTCATAGAGGCCCATCCTCAGTAGAACACACACAAAATAGTTAACAGAATACTCTATTCTGTCAAATAAAACAACCATTATAATGCAATACAAGCATTATAACATAATCTTGCAATTTCTATGACAAAGGGCAGAGCGCTCTCTGAATAGAGAATTTATCTATTGCATGTTGAGACTGTCTATTTCTTTGAACTGGAGATATACAACCTTCAGGAATTAGACAGAGATATAAAATAGTTCAGTTAGAACATTGGGATAGAAATTCTCGTGACAGTCATACCACAGATTCTCAATTGGATTGAAGTCTGGGCTTTGACTAGGCCATTCCAAGACATTTCAATGTTTCCCCTTAAACCACTTGAGTGTTGCTTTAGCAGTATGCTTAGGGWCATTGTCCTGCTGGAGGGTGAACCTCTGTCCTAGTCTCAAATCTCTGGAAGACTGAAATAGGTTTCCCTCAAGAATTTCCCTAAATGTAGCGCCATCCATCATTCCATCAATTCTGACCAGTTCTAAGGCTATAGGTGCAAAGGCTTAAAAATATACAGTAGAAGTAAATTGATTGTTAAGCCAGTCTTCTCTCCGCCAAATACTTATAAAGAACCTGTGAAGCCCCCAGGCCGAATCTGTCATTTTCAACCCAGGAACAGAAACCGCAACCGCCAACAGACTTGTTGGTCGTTGCCCAACGTAAATCCAGCCCTACTTATTCTATTATTCCAGGGCTGGGGCCGATTGATAACYTATGGAGATCTTGCTCATACACACACAGACGTGCATGCACACACAGGTACACACAAACACACACACAGGTCTCGCTCTGCTGAACAAGAAGAAAGGGAAGGAGAGGAACAAGGTGTGTGGTCAATGTTAGAAGTGGTTTCTGATTATGTAACTGGGGTATGATCAGATACAGTAGTAAATCGTTGACCACGACCGCCACCTTGTGGTTGTGTTCATGGTCAACATACATGTTTGAACAATGAGAAAGGAAATTAACAGGGTGTGTGCTCAATGCTAGATATGACCTCTTATTATGTAATTGGCGCAAATCATTGACCATGACCAGTGGTGGRAAAAGTMCCCAATTGTCATACTTGAGTAAAAGTAAAGATACCTTAGTAGAAGATGACTCAAGTTAAGTGAAATTCACCCAGTAAAATACTACTTGAGTGAAAGTCTAAAAGTATTTGGTTTGAAATATATCAAAAGTAAATGTAATTGCTAAAATACTCTTTAGTATCAAAAGTATAAATWATTTCAAAATCTTTWTWTTAAGCAAACCAGAAGGCACCAATTTATTTAAGTTAAGGATAGCCATGGGCATGCTCCAACACTCAGACATCATTTACAAACTAAGCATTTGTGATTAGTGAGTTTGCCAGATCAGAGGAAGTAGGGATAACCAGGAATGTTCTCTTGATAAGTGTGTGAATTAGACAATTTCCTGTCCTGCTAAGCATTCTAAATGTAACTAGTTATTTTGGGTGTCAGGGAAAATGTATAGAGTAAAAAGTACATCATTTTCTTTAGGAATGTAATGAGGTAAAAGTTGTAAAAAATATAAATAGTAAAGTAAAGTACAGAAACCCCCAAAAACTACTTAAGTAGTACTTTCGAGTATTTCTACTTAAGTACTTTACACCACTGTCTATGACCACTAAATTCTGGTTGTGTTCATGGTCAACGTCTATGGTTGAAGACTACAAGGTTCTCTCTCTCTCTCTCTCTCTCTCTCAATTCAATTTAAATTCAATTCAATTCAATTCAAGGGTTTTATTGGCATGGGAAACATATGTTAACTTCGAAAATGCAAGTGAAGTAGATAATAAACAAAAGTGAAATAAACAATAAAAATGTACATTAAACATTACACTGATGGGTTCTGACTTCTAAACTTGAAATATTGTTAATCATCAGGCATCCTATGGACCAGAAAATAATGGTTATCTGTAGGAGGAATGTATATGTTGGGGTCAATTAAGGTTGGATATGAGCCAGGGGCTTGGAATGTACTAAGTAAAGGAAAGGCAATCATATGTTTGAGTTCACTGATAAGGGTGAGCTGGGGATTAGTGAGGAATTGGGGCCGAGGTCAGGTCAGGTCACGTTAAGGAGAAGGAACAGTTTATTATCCACATCGCTTAACTTTCTTCCTTGCAATAAAGATGTAATGTTTAGAGGGAATGAATAGATTTCACCCAAATTGGGGTATATATACACTTGTGCTGGTGGGAACATGTCTTTGTCTGTTCAGCTATCTGACCCATTGGGTGAATAAACTTGGTTTGAGCTGTACTAATCGTCTGTGAGTTTTTACTCTTTAGAGTAAGAACCTAACAACACTCACAAAAGTTCCAAAAGAATAAAGACATTTCCAATGTCATATTATGTGCAAATAGTTAAAGTACAAAATGGAAAATAAATACAAATACATTTCGGGTTGTATTTACAATGGTGTTTGTTCTTCACTGGTTGCCATTTTCTTGTGGCAACAGCTCACAAATCTTGCTGCTGTGATGGCACTCTGTGGTATTTCACCCAGTAGATATGGGAGTTGATCAAAATTGGGTTTGTTTTCAAATCCTTTCTGGATCTGTGTAATCTGAGGGAAATATGTGTCTCTAATACGGTCATAAATTTGACAGGGGGTTAGGAAGTGCAGCTCAGTTTCCACCTCATTTTGTGGGCAGTGTGCACATAGYCTGTCTTCTCTTGAGAGCCAGGTCTGCCTACGGCGGCCTTTCTCAATAGCAAGGCTATGCTCACTGAGTCTGTACATAGTCAAAGCTTTCCTTAAKTTTGAGTCAGTCACAGTGGTCAGGTATACTGCCACTGTGTACTCTCTGTTTAGGGCCAAATAGCATTCTAATTTGCTCYGTTTTTTTGTTAATTACTTGTCACATTGGAAATAATTATTTTTTTGTTTTCACATGATTTGGTTGGGTCTAATTGGGTTGCTGTCCTGGTGYTCTGTGGGGTCTGTTTGTGTTTGTGAACAGAGCCCCACGACCAGCTTGCAGACCAGCTTGTAGGTGATGGCTTTGTTATGGAAGGTTTGGGAATCGCTTCCATTTAGGTGGTTGTAGAATTTAACAGATCTTTTTTTGATTTTGATAATTAATTAGAGGGTATCGGCCTATTTCTGCTCTGCATGCATTATCTGGTGTTTTACGTTGTACACTGAGGATATTTTTGCAGATCAATATGGTGTTTTGTGTATTCTTGGTTGGTGAACAGACCCTCTCTCTCTCTCTCTCTCTCTCTCTCTCTCTCAAGATGTGCTCCCACAGGGTCACACACAGGAATGGGAGCGCAAAAGGCCATGGTGTGAGTAACAATGGGGAAATGTTTGTTTGAAAACTTTGAAAGTAAAATTGCTCAGTAAATGTGCTGTATAAACCTGTTCCTTTGGATAATTTGTGTCACGGGTTGATGGTCACTAGACTCAATGCTGTTTGTTATGTATTAATCTCGTATCCGTTGATAGTGATTGACATCAGACTGGAGGTACACTGATAATGTATCTGTGATTCTGTAGCCAATGATGTTGTGACTTCCTCCCAGCCTCTTGGGCTGGTGTTAACAGAACATATGGTACTGTCTGATTAATATATAAGTGCCTGTTAGACATTTTCTCTGCTTCTGTGTGGGAGGTGTCCCCGTGTTGCAAMTTGTATTAAACCAGATTAATTTTGATTGACTTTATCTGCGACTGCTCTTCTCTTTTATTCACCTGAAAATCCCCTTTTGTTACGTCCGTCGTTAAATGAAGACCAAGGTGCAGCGTGGTAGGCGTACATTTTCTTTAATATAAATGTTCCACCAAAAAACAATAAACAGCTCAACGAAYTTAAAGCTAGGAGTGCAACACCTGCAACACAAAARGACAAGATCCCACAACTGAAGGTGGGAAAAAGGGCTGCCTAAGTATGATCACCAATCAGAGACAACGATAGACAGCTGCCTCTGATTGGGAACCATACTCGGCCAACAAAGAAATATAAACATATATTTCCCACCCTAGTCACACCCTGAACTACCAAATAGAGAATTAAAAGGATCTCTAACATAAGGATTTTCTTTTGACACCAATGAGTAGTTAGCATATCAGATTAAGTTATGCATTGCTGATTGTCTCTCCAACAATTCCTATTGGATTATAATTTATTTTTTGTGGATTTACTTTTTTTTGGAAAGAACTAAATGATCTGCATTTAACTGAATTGAACTAACTTAACAACTGAATACATTTTTTATTTTGTGACCTTTGATCTCTGGAATATTCATTGAATTGACTGTTGACTATTGATTTGCTTTGATTGCTGGGTATAACCAATACAGAA
>NC_036850.1:3711661-3735741 GCF_002910315.2 Salvelinus sp. IW2-2015 | reverse complement strand
GGGCTAGAGGTAGTGGGCCAAGGGCAGGTAGGAGACCTGTGCCCACTTCCCAGGCTAACCGTGGAGAGCGGGAGTACGGGCAGACACCGTGTTACGCAGTAGAGCGCACGGTGTCTCCTGTACGTGTGCATAGCCCAGTGCGGGTTATTCCACCTCCCCGCACTGGTAGGGCTAGATTGAGCATTGAGCCAAGTGCCATGAAGCCGGCTCTACCTATCTGGCCACCAGTGCGTCTCCTCGGGCCGGCTTACATGGCACCAGCCTTACGCATGGTGTCCCCGGTTCGCCTACATAGCCCGGTGCGGGTATTTCCACCTCCCCGCACTGGGCGGGCGACGGGGAGCATTCAACCAGGTAGGGTTGGTCAGGCTCGGTGCTCAAGGGAGCCAGTACGCCTGCACGGTCCGGTATTCCGGCGCCACCTCCCCGCCCCAGTCCTGTTCCACCAGTGCCAACACCACGCACCAGGCTTCCAGTGTGTCTCCAGAGCCCTGTTCCTCCTCCACGCCTCGTCCAATGGTGCGTGTCTCCAGCCCATTACCACCAGTGCCTACACCACGCACCAAGCCTCCTGTGTGTCCCCAGAGTCCTGTGGGTCCTGTTGCTGCTCCCCGCACTAGCCCTGAGATGCGTGTCCCCAGCCCGGTACCACCAGTTCCGGCACACGCACTAGGCCTAATGTGCGCTCCCAGGGTCCAGTATGCCCTGTTCCTTCTCCCCGCACTAGCCCTGAGATGCGTGTCCCCAGCCCGGTATCACCAGTTCCGGCACCACGCACCAGGCCTACAGTGCGCCTCAGCCGGCCAGAGTCTGCCGTCTGCACAGCGATGCCTGAACTGGCCGTCTACCCAGCGCCATCTGAGCCATCCGTCTACCCAGCGCCATCTGAGCCATCCGTCTACCCAGCGCCATCCGAGCCATCCGTCTGCCCCGAGCCATTAGAGCCGCCCGTCTGTCCCGAGCCGTCAGAGCCGTTCGTCAGTCAGGAGCCGCTAGAGCCGTTCGTCAGACAGGATCTGCCAGAGCCGCCAACCAGACAGGATCTGCCAGAGCCGCCAACCAACAGGATCTGCCAGAGCCGCCAACCAGACAGGATCTGCCAGAGCCGCCAACCAGACAGGATCTGCCAGAGCCGCCAGACAGCCATGTGCAGCCAGATCCGTCAGCCAGCCATGAGCGGCCAGATCCGTCGGCCAGCCATGGGCGGCCAGATCCGTCAGCCAGCCATGAGCAGCCAGATCCGTCAGCCAGCCATGAGCAGCCAGATCCGTCAGCCAGCCATGAGCAGCCAGATCCGTCAGCCAGCCATGAGCAGCCAGATCCGTCAGCTAGCCATGAGCAGCCAGATCCGTCAGCCAGCCATGAGCAGCCAGATCCGTCAGCCAGCCATGAGCGGCCAGACCGTCAGTTAGCCATGAGCAGCCAGATCCGTCAGCTAGCCATGAGCAGCCAATCCGTCAGCCAGCCATGAGCAGCCAGATCCGTCAGCGCAATGAGCAGCCGGATCCGTCAGCCAGCCATGAGCGGCCGGATCCGTCGGCCAGCCATGAGCAGCCAGATCTGTCAGCCAGCCATGGGCCGTCCCTCAGTCCGGAGCTGCAGTCCCTCAGTCCGGAGCTGCCGTTCCTCAGTTCGGAGCTGCCCCTTATCCTGGTGCTGCCCTTATCCTGGTGCTCTCCCTTATCCTGGTACTTCCCCTTAGTCCGGAGCTGCCCCTTAGTCCGGAGCTGCCCCTTATTCCGGAGCTGCCCCTTAGTCCGGAACTGCCCCTTAATTCAGTGGGGTTAATGTGGAGGGGGGTCATTTGGAGGAAGCTACGGAGGCGGTTAGTGACTGTGTGGGGTGGGGACCACGACCAGTGCCGGAGCCGCCACCGTGGAAGGAAGCCCACCCAGACCCTCCCCTAGACTGTGTGCTGGTGCGCTCGGAGTTCGCACCTTAAGGGGGGGTTATGTCACGCCCTGGCCTTAGTATTCTTTGTTTTCTTTATTATTTTAGTTAGGTCAGGTGTGACATGGGGATTGTTTGTGTTTTGTCGGTTTTGGGTGATTATATGGTAAAGGGGTGTTGGGTGTAGTGTATGGGTTTGTGTTGAGTGCATGTGTCTAGCGTTGTCTATGTTGGTTTAGTTGTCTAGGAGAGTCTATGGTTGCCTGAATGAGTTCCCAATTAGAGACAGCTGATTTCTGTTGTCTCTGATTGGGAGCCATATTTAGGGTAGCCATAGGCTTTCATGTGATGTGGGTAATTGTCTATGTTAACGTTTGTAGCCTGTGTGTGCACATCGTTTATTTAGCTTCACGATTGTTTTGATTAGTTCGTAAGTGTGTTTGTTTCGTTTTGCCTTCTTCATAAATAAAAGGAGATGGCTTATTTCCTACTGCTGCGTTTTGGTCCGTCAATCCTCCACACGATCGTGACACAGAAACAGAAAGCCTTACTGCATACAATTTTGAGTTGGTTTATGATTTATGCTGCTGCTCTATTGCTGCCATTTCATGACTAATCAAAGCTTTAATCTGATGTTTTAATGGTGTTTTGCTTTTAGTTGTGTTTGTGCATATTCATACTGTTTCTATACTACAGAAAGGTGAAGGGGTCAAACTTTATGGTACACGTTTCCCAATCCTTGTTTTATACAGCACGTATATTCAGGAAAGGACAGGTGACTGTTATTAACTTTAATGAGCATGAAATAGTTTGATCTGTCTTTCACTAGAGACAGATGGCCATTTAATGCCTCTGACTCAATATGCACACTGCTAGTATGGTCATTGCATTTGAATATAACCCTAAAAGGTTGTTCCACTTTGATTGGCCCATATTGATGCATGAAGGAAGATGAGTATGAGTTGAAATGGAGTCTCTAAGAAGTCTCCAGTCTATTTAATTACAATATTGTATTTCAACAAACGCACACACACACACAGTATCTTGTATTGTGGTGCTCATTATCAGTCACATGTCTGTCCAGTTGATTAATACCTCTTCCAAACACACGGGTTGTGTCCCAAATGGCAGAGTATTCCCTATATGGAGCCCTATGGGTCCTGGTCTTTAAGTAGTGCACTGTATGGAATAGAGTTCCATTTGGGCCACAGCCATGGAATAACAACAGCTCACAAACAAACGACTCAACACCACCATTTGATTTAACGACTAGTAAACAAGTATGTATTCTGCGTGCGGAATGTGGCTAATTAGCGACTAATAACAACAGTAAGAGACAAAAAAGAAAAAATCTTCCTCCCGAGGATTTGCATAGTCATTATGGACCTATTTTGTTTAGTGCAGCTGTCAATCACTTGCTGTTCTGCTGACAGGAGCCAATCAGATCGCTTCAGTCGGTCTCCTCTTCCTCTGTCCTTGGTGTTGTAATATAATAGGCATACACACTTTCTCTCAAACACGACCACATACACAACTACTGCACCCACTCACATACACACTCATTTTGAAGTTAGTGACGCGTCCCTTTCCCATCGGGCGGCGAAGTAATCACGGTGAGAAAGTGAAGTGAGCTCAACAACTGAGAGTCTGTGAGAGAACTCTGTTGTTTCCCCCATAGAACCGATGAGTCAGCAGTGAGAGAGTGGTTGCGTCCAAAATGGCAACCTATTCCCTATATAGTGCACAGCTTTTGACCAGAGCCATATGTACATTATAGAGTGAAAAGGGTGCCATTTCAGACACAGACACTGTCTGAGTACACACCTCATTGTAGGGTCAGGTTTCAGAGAAATAAAGGTGCAGAGAGACTACAGGCAACATATCAATACATATAGATGGGCAAGAGAAACAATGAGGAGAGAAAAAGAAGGGGAGAAAGAGAAAGAGAGAGGTGAGAAAAAGCAGGGGAGAAAGAGGGAAGGAGCAGGGGAAACGAGAGAAAGAGTGGGAAAAGGAAAGAACCGAAAGAAAGCAGAGTGAGAGACAAAACAATGGAAATGAGTAAGAAGGGGCTGAAAGCAAGAAAGGTTAGAAAGAGTAAGTCTGAAAAGGAGAGAGAACAAGATGGGACAGTAAAACATGGTGTGAGAGAGAGCGAGAGATGAGAAGAGAGAGGTGCGAAGAAGAGCAGAGAGAGGTGCGAAGAAGGGCCGAGAGAGGTGCGGAGAAGAGCAGAGAGGTGCGAAGAAGGGCAGAGAGAGGTAAGAAGAAGAACAGAGAGAGAGGTGCGAAGAAGAGCAGAGAGAGAGGTGCAAAGAAGAGCAGAGAGCAATGAGGAGAGATAGAAATGACATTGATGTTTCCCAGGGTTAATCATTGAGCACGTTGAGGAAGAAGGAGCGCTGCTTCAGAGTGACAGGCCCGCTGAACTAAAACCCTCATCAGGCACTCACACACTCATCAGGTTTTCAATCGTTTCCCTCAAAATTCATCAAGCCCATCAGCACTGGAGGGTTCCGGCCAAAGGGAGATGCAGAGCGAATATTAAAGCCCCCCTCAACGTTGCCTATCAGAAGGCCAAGCCATAAATGCAAGTCCAATTATTATTCTCGTGGGAGAATACCTATGATAATCCAAGGCCAAGGGATGAAAATAAGGCTGACACTGAAATCAGAGAGAGTCCTGCTTTTTTGAACACCCAAGATATTAGATAACCATTGTAATTTAAACACCATATGTGGAGGACTAGTTTACGGTTTTGGCTAAGATCCAGTCAGTTTTGGAAACCTATACCAATATTCCCAAGAGACCAATAAAAATCACCATTATCAACAAATGATCAACACTCATCATTGAATAACACATCGTCAAAAACACAAATGAGATTTGAGATTCAATGATTGTGTGATGCTATGGCTAGGCGACCTGTGTTTGAAGTCACTCGATGTTGCATTATTTAACGGACACAGCTCTTATAGACACATTCTGGTTCCTCGTATCTTAACCACCAATAAAAAACACCTCACAGTTGGTTACAAAAGGTCTGTTACCAGGTTGATGCATTTCGGATCAGGCATGTCAATTAAGTGATAATGCCTGAGTAGCCTGTGTTTGGAGGATATATTGGCAAACCGTGCCAATATATCCTCCAAACACCGGCTTCGAGGGCATTATCACTTTTATACAACAGGTTACCAACATATTCAAATAAAGATTGACACATTTTGAATAAAAACTTGATTTTGATGAATTTATTTATACTATTTCATCCTTCCACAWGATATAGTCCAGACACAAATCTAGGGTTGCTACCCAAGCCGACCAGTCGTTCAGTCTAAATGTTCCATTGCCATACTGGCTGGAAACGTTCTTATCCCTTGCTTGCTAGCTAGCCAACTACTGCTAATTTACTGTCATGTCAAATAGCCAGAATAACAACGAAGTAGCTGCATTCACATTTGTTTAAGCAGTTTGAGTAAAATTGGTTGGGATGCATCCATAACAATGAGCTAATGATGCACGATTTCACCTGGCATAGAAAATGCGCTCTCTCATCAGGACATGACTACTGCCCCATAGCACTCATGTTGGTAGCCATGAAGTGCTTTGAAAGGCTGGTCATGGCTCATATCAACACCATCATGCCGGAAACCCTAGRACAACAAAAACTTGCATTYCGCAAATATAGATCCACAGATGACGCAATGTCAATTGCACTCCCCACCTGGACAAAAGGAACACCTATGTGAGAATTATGTTTATTGACTACAGCTCAGTGTTCAACAGCATAGCGCCCACAAAGCTCATCACTAAGCTAAGGACCCATCGGACTAAACACCTCCCTCTGCAACTGGATCCTGGACATCCTGACTGGCCACCCCCAGGTGGTAAGTGTAGGCAACAACACATCTGCCACKCTGAACCTCAACATGGGGGCCCCTCAGGGGTGTGTGCTTAGTCCACTCCTGTAGTCCCTTTTCACCCACGACTGAGTGGCAAAGCACGATTCCCACACCATCCTTAAGTTTGCTGATGACACAACGGTGGTAGGCCTCATCACCAACAATGATGAGACAGTCTATAGGGAGGAGGACAGAGACCYGGYCATGTGTGATGCCAGGACAACAACCTCTCCCTCAATGTGATCAAGACAAAGGAGCTGATCATGGACTACAGGAAAAGGAGGGCCGAACAAGCCCCTATTAACAATTATTAACGATTACTGGACCTGATGGACCTGAAGTGGAGCAGGTTGAGAGCTTCAAGTTCCTTGGCGTCCATATCACCAACAAACTATCATGGTCCAAACACACCAAGATTATCATGAGGAGGGCATGACAATGCCTATTGCCCCTCAGGAGACTGAAAAGATTTGRCATGGGTTCCAAGATCCTCAAAAAGTTATACTGCTGCACCATTGAGAGCATCCTGACCTGTTGCATCACCGCCTGGTATGGCAACCGCTTGGCATCTGACTGTAAGGTGCTACAGAGGGTAGTGCGTATCGCCCAGTACATCACTGGGGCCAAGCTTCCTGCCATCCAGGACCTCTATACTAGGCGGTGTCAGAGGAAGGCCCTAAAAATAGTCAAAGACACCAGTCACCCAAATCATAGGCTGTTCTCTCTGCTGCCGCACAGCAAGCGGTACCGGAGCGCCAAGTCTAGGTCCAAAAGGCTCCTTAACAGTTCTATCCTCAACCCATGAAACTGCTGAACAATTAATCAAATGGCCACCCGGACTATTGGCATTAACCCCCCCCCTCCCCCCGCACACTGACTCAGTACCGGTACCCCCTGTATATAGCCTCCTTACTGTTATTTTATTGTGTCACTTCTTTTACTTTAGTTTATTTAGTAAATATTTCCTTAACTCTTTGTTTCTAAAACTACATTGCATGTTAAAGGCTTATAGATAAGCATTTTATGTTGTATTCGGCGCGGGTGAAAAATGCAATTTGATTTGATTTGAGTTCTTTGTATATATCCATAAAAATTATGCCGATTCATGATTTTGACTGGCTGAAAAAACTGTCTACCTGTCTATCTCATCTCGACTCCCAACACATTCATTACTATGGGACAGCTGAAGATTGAATATGAATAGTGAAACAATGTTGCAAATGTCGGAGAGACAGACATCAAGGTTTATACAAATCTCTGCTGTTGAAACCTAAACATTAGTSTAAAAGAAATGTGAGATAATGTCTAGATGCTTTTAATAGTGGAGATCAAGTTTATAAATTGCCTGGGCTGATGAGACCGTGRATTGCGCAGTCTGATGGAACAGAGTAAATAGGCATTTAAGCGTCATAGATTTAGCCGGTGGTAACTTGTAGAATAGACACCGACTAGAATGCGGTTTTAACCAATCAGCATTCAGGATTAGACCCACCCGTTGTATAATGAAGGAAAATGACTGCAAGGGAGTTTGTTAGCATGAGGCTGTGGCTAACAAGTCTTGACTGAACTGTGAATTTCACTCTTTGCAATGATACTGAAGGGAATGTCATGAACATCATCTGTTGCTTGGAGGAGTAAACAAGATGTTGATAAATGCAATTACTCTGAGATTTCCAGAGTATAAGGGCACTGGCATCAGCAGACAGATAGGTATTTATTTTGTCTGCGGTGGCGCTATTGGCTCGAAGACAAAGCGACAAGACAAAATACATGATTACTTCAATGATTATACTTCTGGAAAGTCAGTGTTGCGTGCCATGTAAAATGTGTCTAAAAGGAGCCAAATCCAGCTCTGCACTATCCACAGTGTTAATTTATGCAGTAGCTCGGTGCTTGGAAGAATCTAAGGTGGAAAATGTCAACTCGGTGAAAGGAGCTACATTTACATTCTATGGAAGCAAATTGGAACGTTTTGCAGATAAAAACTGTCCGTCCTGCTCCATTTAATCCAAAGTGAGATGTACAGTTACAGACGTGGGGATGAATCCAGTAGGTGGCACACTTACTTTGTTTGAGGAAAAAGCACTGTGCCTTTTCACAGCACGTGTGGAGTGAGTGTGAGTAGAAGTCATCCTGGGTAAGTGTGTGTGTGTGTGTGTGTGTGTGTGTGTGTGTGTGTGTGTGTGTGTGTGTGTGTGTGTGTGTGTGTGTGTGTGGTGTGTGTGTGTGTGTGTGGTGTGTGTGTGTGTGTGTGTGTTGTGTGTGTGTGTGTGTGTGTGTGTGTGTCAGTGAGCAAGCAGGAAGAGGGTAGGAGAGAGTGTCTGTGTGTGGGATCAGAGACCATTGTTCTAGCTTGAGATCAGAGACAAAAATGTATCATCTTCTTCCCTCTCAGACTGCCTTTTCTGTATATTACAAATACAGCGCCTATGCCTGAGATACTCACAGCTATACGACAACAGGTGGACACTTACAGGCAGTCAGAGTTGGATGTTCTGACAAGGTTCTTGAGTTTCCATTGGACGGGGTGGTTGTTTTGATGTTCTGATTGGTTGGTTTCATTGGCAGTTTAGTGTTRCCAGTTACTGTTGGAGGAAATTCACCATTGGCTGAGGAGAGAAACAGACAAATAGCAGTTTAGTGACATTCTTTGCAAGCCATATCTTTCCACAGCTCCCTAAATGCTAAACAGTTGAAGATAAGCAGGGTTGTGCTCTTTAGGGACCAAACGAAATAAAACAAACTGAGACAGATGGGGACTACCTACACTACCTCATTTTCCGTTGCAAAACATTTTAAACACTTTAAGTTTTTGCCCTAATGAACATGGCCCAGAGTTAAGCTTGGTGAATATTTGGCTGCATAACCCAATGACTGTATATATGAATGGACAAAGGCATTGGTCATGTGACAGCATTCATTCCTATGTGAAGACTCAATAGTGCATTGAAGCCAAATTAAGTCGGTTAAGACGGTGTCTCATGGAGACATAACATGCGCAGTTTGAGCTACTCCAGGAAGTGACTTCGCAGGCTAGCTCAGTGCTCTCGTTGAGCAACTCAAGTTGAAGGCCGACCTGGGTACTGCAGACTGCCATTAGCAACTAAATTATCCTTATGTGTACGATTTTAAAATAATCGGTTGGAGACATACATCTGGTATCTTGTATCCTGGTATCCTTCTGGTATCCTTCTGTGTACGATTTTAAAATAATCGGTTGGAGACATACATCTGGTATATTAGATGCAATTATTGGTACCATGATTGTCCTCGTAAAATGTTTTTATACAAAGATTGACCACGAAGATTGTCATTTTTCCATTCACTATAATGGTGGTACTGTTTTCTGCAAACATGCCTGCAGTATCGCGGTCGGCCGTGAACTTCCGTGGCTTCAATGACACAGGGCAGTTGTTCTCCCCTGGGATATCTGAAGTTATACGCTGTCGTTTTGTCCAGTAGGGGGCACTCTTTCCTCAAGACCAATAGAGATTGATATAGTGGTGGTGGGTAGGGGGTGCTTAAATCCAAATCCGCCCCATCTTCCTCCATCCCTAGGTTACTAAGCTAATTGGATCTGGGGCTTTCATTTCCACTAGCTYAACCCAATCAAGCCTCTGGACAGACCAACCACCTCAACCTACCMCTTTTCCCCATCAACTTCAGAAATACATTTCCCAGTTAAAAGGAGAGTTGATTAGGTATTTCTCCTTTGGATATTAGGTACTAGGCTGTAAATTGGGCCTGTCAGGAGGGCTATGACAATATGGGACTGCATACTGGACTGCATACTGGACACAACTACTATGGTGCAGTGGGGAAGAGGATAATGCTCTTTCCATTAATCAGCTGCCAGGACCTGGGGTAAATCACAGTTTCTGATTGGTCTGAGCAGAAGAAATAGCCAATCACCACCTCTGATTGTAAGGAATTTAACGTTCCTCAAGAAATTATACAACAAACCAACCGTTCATAAAAAGGTAACAAAAAAGGCATGATTGTTGAATTAAACTGCTGAAATAGTCATTTACAATTTCATGGTATGGTTATTAGCAATGGAAAGCAATGTGGTTAAAAACTTCTTAAGGCTAGGGGCACTATTTTCACGTCCGGATGAAAAATGTGCCCAAAGTAAACTGCCTGCTACTCAGGCCCATGTATGTAATTGGTATATTTGGATAGAAAACACTCTAAAGTTTCTAAAACGGTTAAAATGATGTCTGTGAATATAACAGAACTTATTTTGCAGGCGAAACCACGAGGACAAACCATCCAGGAAAATATTTTGTTGAGGTCACTCTTTTCAATGGGTTTCTATGTGGATCTAGATTTCTAAGGCACTTGCTTGCAGTTCCTATCGCTTCCACTAGATGTCAACAGTCTTTAGAAATTGGTTGATGTTTTTCCTTTGAGAAATGAAGAAGTGGCCATTTCCTATCTGGGTGGATAGCCAAGTGGACTTTTGKGGTTGGGGCGCACGACCTGAAAGCTCGCTCCACATTGTTTTCGTCCGGTATTGAACACAGTTTATTCTGTCTTAAATTTGATTGATTATTTACGTTTAAAAATACCTAAAGTTGGATTAGGAAAGTTTATGAAATGTTTGGATCAAGATTACAGGTAACTTATTAGATACTTTGTAGTCATGTTGCGTGAGTTGGAACCGGTGTATTTTCAGAATCAAATGCGCCAAATAAATGGACATTTTGGGGATATAACGACAKAATTTATCGAACAAAGGACCATTTGTGATGTTTGATGAACATATTGGAGTGCCAACAGAWGAAGATCTTCAAAGGTAAGGCATGAATTATATCGTTATTTCTGACTTTTGTGTTGTGCCTGGCGGGTTGAATCATGATTTTCATGTGTTTGTTTGATGGGGTGCTGTCCTCAGATAATAGCACGGTTTGCTTTCGCCGTAAAGCCTTTTTGAAATCTGACACTGTGGCTGGATTAACAACAAGTTCACCTTTAAACCGATGTATAACACTTGCATGTTTTATGATTTATGAATTATTATTATGAGTATTTCTGTTTTTGAATTTGGCGCGCTGCTATTTCACTGGGTGTTGTCAAATCAATCCCGTTAACGGGATTGGCGCGCGAAGGCATCACTAAGAAGTTAATAGTTCTCTAAAAACCTTCTAAAGTCGAAATGTTCCATTTAAAAGGTGGAAGAGTAGTTATGATTAACTATCCATTATCAATGTCGGTGTAAAAAAAGCAGCATCACACCAGAGTCCTTGTCATATCCATGTGAGATCCATTCAATTGTTAATAGCCAGGTTATATCATACCTGGCTCTGTCACTCACTTGTAAACATACTCTTTGAGCAACTGTGACATTTTGTCTATGAAAGGGACTGTGATCTGTCTGTTGGATGTCTGTATTCGAATTTCAAATATCTTTCTCCACCTTTAATTTCCACTGAAGACACATTTTTTATAAAAAACTTTGTTTTGACCCTGGTCAGAAACTCTTTAAGTTAGAAGACCATTGTAAATTGTAAAATACTACTGATGCACATATCTGCAGAACAGAAATAACTGGCAATTTACTAAGAAATTGCATAGTAAAATGGCAGCACAAGAATTACTTCATTAAATCAAGCAGCATTAGGCACCAATTGGTTACCAATAGTTTTTTTGAATTCTGTCGAATAGGTACAGATAGGTACCCTATAAATATGTAACAGTACTGTAAAAAAAATAAGAAACAAAGTCCTACCAATGGTGTTCAACCAGGTGGCAGGACTCAGAGGTCAACGCTGTGGTCACCACACCACTGGAGAGTAGAGAGTCTATGATATCTTATTGATCTTCKGCTGCAATCACAAACCTCTGTAACCACTCTATGTGTGGTCACCAGGCCCCTGTCCTTCAAGAGACCAGCCTCCACAGTCATCAATTAACCAGTGGGTTACAGTATATTGCTAAAAGGTGCTTTTCAATCCTTTTTGGTTCTATATAGCTCCTTTTCTTGTAGCAGTGGAGGCACTGCACAGCGGGCATTTTGTTCTATATTAAATGTTTTGCAGAGTGAACAACTGAAACAAATTTATGATATGACAAAAATAAATCACCAAAACAAAGCATTTTCTGTTTTGGCACCAGGTCGTCAATCAGTTTTCATTGAGAATGAAGAAGGAAGTAAGGCTAGCCCAGATGGAAGTAGCGACTCGGGAACGGTGTGGTCGCACAAACAAACCTCTTCCCTTTCCTCCAACATAATGCCACTAATTTAGACAAAACAAACTTGGTCCTTTAATATTACTTACTTAACACAGAGCTAAAGGACCGCACCATTTAGCTCCAGATACATAATCTATCCATCTCTGGGAAGAGCACAGAGGACTCTCTTTGCGACTAGCTTGTCTGAATATCAAGTCGAGAGCCGACTGCATGTTTCTTAATTATGCTGAAAGGTCACATGAGTTTCCTGCGTCGTGTTGGCTTGCCAGCTCTTACTATCTTGCTGAAAAGACATATCATCCCTTTTCCCCCACAAATCGTTCCACAAGCATTATGGGACATTGTGAAAAATGTCTACCTTTCATCTTTGTCTCTTTAATCATCTCCTAAAAACACATCCCTTTCAGTTCCCTCCACCCAGCTCCTCCACCACCACTACCTCCTTGGGCTGAACTGCTCTCGTTCATCACAATATGGCAGGGGGCTCCCACCACAGCTGTGCACTGTACGTACCGACTCTAGAGCATGCCAACCAGCCAGGTCGTTCAAGATTGAGGTCGAAATTGGAGAACTATCCATGTCCTGAGGWKGTCGGGTTGAGTGCCTAAACTTAACCCTTAATTTAGAAATTTGACCTTTAGAGAAATGGAATGCTACAAAGCAGCAGGAGCAACAAAAACACTTCGAAATTTGACATTTGGAGCAACTTCGAAATTTGATTTATGGAGAATGTGGAAGAATGCGTAGTTCTGCAGTGAGACTGAGAGCTTGTTGTGGAAAAAAGGGGACAGACGTCCATTTTCTTTGCCAGGTCAACACAAACAGTTGCTACACTATGTTGCCTATATTACTCACAAGATTTTCTTAAACATTGATTTCATACTTCATTTGACAGAAGTTCTTTGTCAGCTTAGAGCAAAAAGTTATTGGGCTTTATTTTCAGCCAGCGCTAAGGAGGCACAAGTGTCAAACGCACATTAATTTGTAATTTTGCCATGTAAAAACTGGTGCACAGGCATTTTCCAGCCAGGTTTTCTCCAGGTTTGACAATTTACCTGTCTAAGATCAGTTTGTTTGCTCTGAGAGGGAGGGTGGCAATATTTGAGGTGTTTTAGCAACCAGGAAATGATGTAGTGCACATTGCACCTTTTATACCTTCCCATTAGTGCTGCATGAAATTGTCACTTTTAAGCTTGTTTTTATGTGACAAAATGTACAGTTGTTTGAAGCTGGTATACAAAAGTGAAAGTAAAAGAAGCCGAAATGAAACGTATGAACAGGAAGTATAGAAATAGCACACATTGAACATACCTACTACTTCATAGACTTGCGTTCAATGAGAATGACAGATCTACAGTATAACTCTGATTTCTATGTGATAGCCCAAAAAGTTACACATTGCAGTTTTAAGACCAACAAGAAGCAGGTCTTAACAGTAAAACAGTTGATAAATGCATGGATTTTGAGAGTGGAGGCGCAGCCTATCCAGCCATGATGCACAGTGTCCATGGAAGGACAGATGTGCCTTTTGTGGTGGTAAATCTCATACTTCTAAATATTTTTTTTTTAAACTATTGGTTTCCCCCCATTTAGTTTAATTTGACAAAAAAAACAAGCATAGCCTACCTTCCCCTTAATCAAGGCTGGTTGCATAGGTGCATCTTTTTATCCTGGCCTTTAGCCTTTGAATAAAGGGTTTAAATGGTCTACTAAGAGTGCTTTGGAGTATTTTGGAGTTTTTTTCCGTCATGCTTTTTCATTATTCACAATTTACATACCTGCATTTTGCTTGTTCAAGTAGGCTATCCATACCCATTTTTAAAGAGCGCCCCTTTTCCGATTACCAAAGACATGCTCCTCACTATTCAGTCCTCCTATAATGCCATATCAACAGAAGATTTCTTTGAGAATGTGGGTTTGTTTTTAGTACAACATGATTAGAATTATGCACTGTCTTTTTAGGCCTTATCAAGAGCCGAGTGAATGTAATCTTTCTTATTGACTGTTTGGCATCTCTATGTCCAGACTGCAATTTACATTAGGCCTAGTCCGTATATTTGGGGTGGCAGGTAGCCTAGTGGTTAGAGTGTTGGACCAGTATCCGAAAGGTTGCTGGATCGAATCCCCGAGCTGACAAGGTAAACATCTGTCATTCTGCCCCTGAACAAAGCAGTTAACACACTGTTCCCTGGTAGGCCGGCATTGTAAATCAGAATATGTTCTTAACCGACTTGCCTAGTTAAATAAAGGTTAAATGAATAATAATATATCAGTGTGAATGCTGTAGCCTACATTTTAACAATGTATTTCCATATTAAAGCAATGCAATTAGAACAATGTGGACTGCCAACATGTTCAACATATCTCGCAAATTCGGGGCAGACTATTTAACGAACTAGGCTGTAATGGACTAACATTCGAATTGGAATTGATGACAACACAATACATAAAAGACCATAAATACACAACTTGAATCAACCACATATTTAGCCATGGAGCACATTCTGATTGTCCAGTGAGGGGCCAAGCCTCGACACACTCACAACTTGTTTATTCATCAAAACCCAGCCTTTCCCTCCACCACGAGCTACTGCGCCCATAAATCAAGTTGTGAAAATATAAACAATATTTCTGACACACCCCCGAACCTATAATGCTTTAAAGATTTCCCATTGCGTTAGGTTTGTTAAAATAGAGTCCATCTTGTATTTCTTGCATGAACACTTGCACTTGTCTCTTCTTACTATCACAGATTTTTCTGACAGCTGCTTTGTTAAAGGGGCAATCAAAATTTGCTATATCCATTTTTGGACTGATAAAATAATGATATGTACCCATTGATTCTTGAAGAATATAACTTACAAATGTTTCATGGTTTTAGTTCAACTGTCGTAGCTCATCAGAACCCAAAATATAAGCTTATAGGCAATTTTTTAACTACATTTTGAAAAAAACTAAAAGTTCAATAGTTGGACGATCATGGAAGGCAGGATAGTTCCTTCCAGTGGCGAACCGTGACTATTGGAGCTAGGCCCTCAGTTGCGGAAAAATATCTGACGTCATACATATACATAGAGACCTTGGATGCCTGTGTATACAGAGCATGACTTGAGACCTTTATTTTGCAGACCTATGTAGGAGAAGCAATTCTTTGATGACAGAGTCAAACGGTCCTAAGCCATGCCTAGGCTGTGGCTCACAGAAGCAGCACACGTACACAATGGTTGCAATTATCAATAGCAGGAACCACGTTAGAAGAAAATGCGGTTGCGTCGTTTCAAAGAAACATTTGCCAAAACAAACAGTCCCTCAAATATCGGCGGAATAAATTCAACCACACAACTACTCACATTGTTTCAAGACCACGGACAGTACATGGTGTCAGAGAGAAAAAAGTTGTGCTGTATTTGATGTTCTATCTCCAGCATGCAACAATAAAAAAATGCACCACAACACGAAATGTCATGTACCCAGTACTATCAATTGCAATGTCATTACTGTCACGCCCTGGCCATTGAGAAGCTTTTATTCTCTATTTTGGTTAGGCCAGGGTGTGACTAGGGTGGGCATTCTAGTTTCTTTATTTCTATGTTTTTGTATTTCTATGTTTTGGCCGGGTATGGTTCTCAGTCAGGGACAGCTGTCTATCGTTGTCTCTGATTGGGAATCATACTTAGGCAACYTTTTTTCCTTTGGTGTTTGTGGGTAGTTGACTTTGTTAGTGGCACTATAGCCCTAGTAAGCTTCACGGTCGTTTCTTTTTTTCTTGTTTTGTTGGCGACATCTYAAATAAAAAGAAATGTACGATCACCACGCTGCACCTTGGTCCKGTCATTTCCACCTAGATGACGGCCGTGACAGAACTACCCACCACCTAAGGCCMWAGCAGCGTGGCCAGGAGGAGCAGGGATCCTGGGCCCGGGAGAAGAGAGAGTGGAGGACATCTTGGACATGGGAGCAGGTTATGGCAGGGGACAAGACCCTGCCATGGACACAGGCGGAAGTAGCGAGGGAGGAAAGACAACGATACCAGGAGTCACGGCAACGAAGCAGGCACAMGAGGAGATTGGCTGAGTCAGGTTGGAGACCTGAGCCAACTCCTCGTGCTTACCGTAGGGAGCGTGGTTCTGGTCAGGCACTGTATTATGCGGTGGAGCGCATGGTGTGCGCGTTCACAGCCCGGTGCGCTACATTCCAGCTCCCCGCATCGGCCGGGCTAGARTGGGCATSCAGCCAGGATGGATGGTGCCGGCTCAGCGCATCTGGGYGCCAGTGTGTCTCTACGGCCCAGGATATCCTGCGCCGGCTCTGCGCACTGTGTCTCCGATGCGCCTGTGCTAGCGCCCCGCATTTGCCGGGCGAAAGTAACCATCCAGCCAGGACGGGTTGTGCCAGCTCTACGCTTGAGACCTCCAGTGCGCCTCCACGGCCCAGTGTATCCGGTGCCTGCCCCACACACCAGGCCTCCAGTGTGTCTCTCCAGCCCGGTGCAGTCCTGTGCCAGCTCCACGGACCAGCCTCCTGTGTGTCCCCAGCCTGGTGAGTCCTGTGCCTGCTGCACGAAGGAAGCCCCAATGGTGATCCATGGCACGAAGCCTCCAGTGATGATCCATGGCACGAACCTCCAGTGATAATCCATGGCACAAGCTCCAGCGATATCATGCACAACTCCAGTATATCCATGGCACGAAGCCTCCAGTGATGATCCATGGCACGAAGCCTCCAGTGATTATCCATGGCACGAAGCTTACAGTGATGATCCAATGGCCCGAAGCCTCCAGTGATGATCCATGGCACGAAGTCTCCAGTGATTATCCATGGCACGAAGTCTCCAGTGATGATCCAGGGCATGAATCCTCCAGCGACGATCACCAGTCCGGAGCCTCCAGGGACGTCTCCAGTCCGGAGCTTCCGGCGACGGTCTCCAGTCCGGAGCTTCCGGCGATGGTCCCCAGTCTGGGGCCTGCGGCGAGGGTCCCAGTCCGGGGCCTGCGGCGAGGGTCCCCAGTCCGGGGCCTGCAACGAGGGTCCCCAGTCCGTGGTCGGCGACGAGGGTCCCCGCATCAGAGGCGCCACCAAATTGGGGGGAGCCAGAGGTGGAGCGGGGTCTACGTCCCGCACCGGAGCCGCCGCCATGAATAGATGCCCACCCGTACCCTCCCCTATAGTGTCAGGTTTTGCGGGCGGAGTCCGCACCTTTGGGGTTGGGGGGTACTGTCATGCCCTGGCCATAGAGAGGCTTTTATTCTCTATTTTGGTTATGCCAGGGTGTGACTAGGGTGGGCATTCTAGTTTCTTTATTTCTATGTTTTTGTATTTCTATGTTTTGGCCGGGTATGGTTCTCAATCAGAGACAGCTGTCAATCGTTGTCTCTGATTGGGAATCATATTTAGGCAGCCTTTTTCCTTTGGTGTTTGTGGGTAGTAGACTTTGTTTGTGGCACTATAGCCCTAGTAAGCTTCACGGTCGTTTCTTTTTTTCTTGTTTTGTTGGTGACATCTTAAATAAAAATAAAATATACGCTCACCACGCTGCACCTTAGTCTGGCCATTTCCACCTAGACGACAGCCTTGACAATTACCTTGTTTTTAACCAYACAACCAGTGATCTAAAGTTGAAATAATAGTTTACACATTGTATTCAAAATGATATGAATGAGATAGTAACAAAAAGCAAGCTGTAGATGAAAACAAAAAGTCCACTCATCATTATGATTATCATTTTAAAACAAAGTCCATTCTCCTGTCCTTCTTTATGAAACGGGCAATGACAGGTTCATATAGCTTGTCTTTTGATTTTAAAACCAAAATAAGTTATTTTTCTATTGAGATCAAAGCCAGGGCTGACTGTCGGGCCTGTCCAGTGGTGTTCCTGGAATATGATTTGATTCTTTTTAGTGCAGAAAATGTTCTTTCTACTGATGCAGTGGACACTGGAATGGTCAAAACTAGACAGGTAAGCAGATACAGCTGTTATGCTGTCCAGCTGTCCACCGGACGTGCTACCTGTCCCAGACCTGCTGTTTTCAACTCTTATGATCGGCTATGAAAAGCCAACTGACATTTATTCCTGATTATTATTTGACCATGCTGGTCATTTATGAACATTTTGAACATCTTGGCCATGTTCTGTTATAATCTCCACCCGGCACAGCCAGAAGAGGACTGGCCACCCCTCATAGCCTGGTTCCTCTCTAGGTTTCTTCCTAGGTTTTGGCCTTTCTAGGGAGTTTTTCCTAGCCGCCGTGCTTCTACACCTGCATTGCTTGCTGTTTGGGGTTTTAGGCTGCGTTTCTGTACAGCACTTCGAGATATTAGCTGATGTACGAAGGGCTATATAAAATAAACTTGATTTGATACAATTGGTGCATTCTATCAATTAGTCTCTTCTGCTGGAGAAAGTGGGGCAGATCAGACAGGCTCTTACCCTTGAAGTCAGAACTTGAGTACATAATGGTGAGTTCTGTTTTAAGCCGCGGCAAATCAAAATTAGGGCCATAGCTTTTTTTGAGACTTGAGAACGCAGAGTTTGAAAAGTTTGTTTTTTCTCTATATATTGGGAACTTTTGTGGGTCAAGGAGGGCAAGGAACATAAGCCTTTCATGGTCATTGAACCTGTTCCTTAGCTGAGTGACAATGGTGTGATCACCGACAACGTCTTGCTGTTGGTACTGCCTGCGAATGTCTCCTTGCATATGTGTTGTGCGCCCCCTTGGAACTACGGTCTCACTCACAGTGTCCTCGTACATGGAATCGAATTTTCCTTTTCCCTCTCTGTGGTGTTGCAGAAGTCGTCCACCCTGGACAAGCAGAACTGTATGTCAAACTCCCTGTTCTGCAATATCCCAAACAGCACGTCGGAGTATGCAAATATGGAGTAGAACGCGGATAGCAGGAAGCAGAACTCAAAGCTTGTCAGGTGCATCATGTATCCATCTGCGCTGTGAACGGTGTCTTCATCAAAGTCATCGTGATGGTCCACTATGTATTCAAAGAGTTCAATCAGTTGAGCCTTTTTTTCATACACAGTGCAAACTAAGTGTGAGGAGAAGTTCCATCGTATTGGCGCTACTCTGGGTAGTCTTAGCTGGCATATTTCATCCAGTAGTTTTGTTTGTTTGACAGATCTTCAGAAAAAATGCTGCTACGACACTAATATGAGAAAAWAAATATTGCATTCTTTTAGTTTACCAGCACCTTGTGACATCACCAGATTAAGAGTGTGCGCATATCAATGAATGAACAGAGCTTGCGGGATAGTTTCTTTCACCTTGGCTTGTACTCCGTTTATACCAGAGGCCATGACTGGGTCCCCRTTATACCACAACTTTGGCCTTGCATTCACACATCTCTAAAAAGCTGATAATTCRGGCAGCAACCGCTTCTGCCAGTTTATCCTCAGTTATATCCTCAAATTTGAAAAACCTTTCTTTCACACCACCATCGGTAGTGTAACGCAACACATAAGACATTTGGGCTACATTGCTGATGTCTATCGTCTCGTCAACCATGATGGTTACAAAGGGGGATTTCTTCAATTCTTCCTTCATGACATCTGTCATTACATTCACGATCGCGTGTAACAGGTCATTTTGGATTTTGCTGGAAGTGCCTGTGAACACGGTAGCTGTAACCAAATGGCAGTCTAACGTGCTGTCATGCTCAGCCAAGAAATCCACTATTTCCAAGTAGTTTCCCTGATTAGCTGATTCTTTACCCTCATCATGTCCTCTGAATGCTAATTCTTGCTTGCCTAAAAACACAACCGTATGAATAAGGCGCATTAGAATCTCCATTGTGCCTGACWTTATCATTGTGAGCAAGTGGCTCACTGCTCGTTAAGAAGAAGGTCTACTCTTGTTTCCCCAATTGTTTTTAAACTCACTGTAGCTCGCAGGTGTGAAGTTGAGTTTTGGTGTCGAAGTGCTGACTTTGTCAAACAGGCTAAATCTTTGAAACCAGTTGTCCAATTTGAGCTATTATCGCTGCTGAAGAGTAGCTTTTTTGTCAGCTCTCAGCCTGTTATCCACGGATAGCGCTCATAATTATTAACTTGAAAATGCATTTCAAAACTCTTTCATTGCACCACATTTCACCAAATCAGGCAGTGCAGGAGTTGGTCTCCTGGTCTGTACAAGATTGAACTTTTCATAAAAAGTTAGTCTTGAAAAGGGCAATGCTAACAATTTAGCCACCACATCATCCTCGATTACTCTCWCTGCATTTGCCATCGSCTCTGAATTAGTGACGTATACTTAGGMACTCTAGGGGGCCTCTAGGGGGCCTTAACCCTTCTTTTTCCAACACAAACTGAAGAAATTCAATAGGAGGATCATTACAATTAAGACAAAAAAAGATTAAACCTATGAAAACAAAATTACACATTATATGGCGTAGAGGGCCCTGACGGTTCCCCACTGGTTCCTTCATTGCTTGAGCAGTCAGCACAGGGAAGATAGATAAAGTTGAGGCAGTTCAGAGATGAAACAGAGGGGGGACACCTCCAGGGTGTTTCAGACTGGTCCAGAGCTGTTCATTCTGGCCTTTGCCATCTCTGAAGCAATGCTTCTCAGTAGTATTAGAGGCATCCAACGTTCAGCCTGCTGCACAGTCACTATGGAAGTTSTAGTCTAGAGCGTCTGGTTAAATTGTGGTTAGGAGCATGTTTTAACTCTCTCCATGCTTACAGTAGTAAGAAATATGTTATTGTTGTAAAAAACTGTGTGAATCATTTGCTATCATCTTAAATCAAAATATGGTYACATCATTATTTTGACATTGGGAATTATTTAATATCACGCTGGTTTCAGACTGGTTGATGTCGTGGCCGGTGGCAGCGTTGTAGGCACAGCTTGTCCCATGAATTAATCATAAAAACTGAGGATGAGCTGATAACTCCGAAACAAACATTCTGGAATATATAGGTTCTCTATATATTCCTTGAATTATTTATTGATCAGCATTTTGATGTGCTCGAAAAAGAATACGATACATCGAAGCGAACAAGAAGACCTTTCCTYGAGCTCTACGAGTGAAACTGAAGGGAAGCCGCCGTCTAAAATTCAAAATTTAACATTGGAGTGGGACATTTTTATAACTATGTCTCCAAAAATGCTGGAAGTAATACGAGCGGAAAATAAGATATTGAAAACTACCATGGACTCCCTGAAAGACACTACAGAGAGGGCACGGTATGATATTAAAACAATGAGAAGGTCAAGGTGTTCAAAATGATGGACGAACAGGTGGCAGAGCAGAGGGAAGGCCCCGTCCGATCGTAGCTATGCTATCACATACAAAATGAAAATTGCCTTGTTACAACAGCGTAGGGAAATGAAGAACACACCATTCTCTATTAAGTAACAATTTCCCCATGAAATAGTGGAGAGACGACATGCCCTGTACCCCAYTTTCAWAAGGCTCCGAGCAGAGAAGCAGAATATTCGTCTAGTGGTCGATAATTATATGTAAACAACCACATTTTCAAGGACTCTGAGATTACAACGTGGCTGTGAGTGATAGCTACCTCCTGTTGAAGTAGTCCCCGATACACATTTGCACCGCATTACACAGTACAATTATGGATTCATTCGTTTTTACAAAACATTTTTTTTGCGTGATGGACTTGGACTATATGGGCGTAAAATCAGGTTTTAATTTAGGGGAAGGAGAAGATGGGGAAGGCTGACCTTTTTTATTTTGATTGTTAATTTATTTAATTTGAAGATTGTACATTAGAAATAACAAGGTATTTTTTGTTGTTGTTATATGATAGAGGAAGGGAATATTATGACTTAAAAGCTGTTATATAGTGCGCCCTAAGATAAAAACGTAATAAATATGAATACATCTGTAACGCAGACGCTGGGAGTCTGGAAGCAAGTACAGGGGGTGAATTTAATAATTCAAAARACACGGAACAATACAAAACAAGAGTAGCGTCTGGACATGAGAAATATAACTATTACTGCTTGGGGAAAGAACCAATGGGAGTGACAGATAYAATACAGATAAACATAGAAGTGCTGGAGTCCAGGTGAGTCTCATGAGGCGCAGATGCGCATAACGATGGTGGCAGGTGTGCGTAATAATAATAAGTAAACTGGTGACAATGAGCGCCAGAGAGGGGGAGCGGAAGTAGCTGTGACAAAATCTAATGTAGAGCTAGGATAAAGGATTATAGTGTAACGATAGTCTAAGTCGTCCTCCTCATCGGACGAGGAGAGGCGAGAAGGATCAGACCAATATGCAGAGTGGTAAGTGCTCATGATGATTTATTAAAACCGAACTGAACACTGAACTACAAAAAACAATAAAAGATGTGCAGAAAACCGAAACAGTASCGTGTGGTGAAAAAACACTAACACGGCAACAAACACCCACAAACCAAACGTGAAACCCCAGCTGCCTAAGTATGATTCTCAATCAGGGACAACGATTGACAGCTGCCTCTGATTGAGAATCATACCAGGCCGAACCCAAAATCCCAACATAGAAAACACACATAGATAACCCACCCCAACTCACGCCCTGACCATACTAAATACATACAAAATAAGGGAAAATAAGGTCAGGAACGTGACATATAGAATGAAAAATCTRCCTAGGTTCTCAACTGGAGTAGGCCTACACGATCCTAAAAGAATCGGTGTCATTACACTTTTACATTTAAAAAATAAATCTCAATGTCTCAAATCTCAAATCTCAAAATGTAAAGGATTATTATTGTTCTGATACACACCGGCAAATGGATTAGGTGTTGTCAACAGGGTTGTTGTCTCTATTAGTGAGTGTCTGATTAAAGTTAATGGTAGAACTAACACAATAACTGTCTTTAAAAAAAATATATGGAAAAGTGTTGCGTGCATATGTATTCACCCTCTTTGCTATGAAGCCTTCAGAAGTCACACAATTAGATAAATAAAGTCCACATGTGTGCAATCTAAGTGTCACATGATCTGTCACATGATCTCAGTAGATATACACCTGTTCTGAAAGGCCCCAGAGTCTGCAACACCACTAAACAAGGGGCACCACCAAGCAAGCGGCACCATGAAGACCAAGGAGCTCTCCAAACAGGTCAGGGACAAWGTTGTGGAGAAGTACAGATCAGGGTTGGGTTATAAAAATATTCGACACTTTGAACATCCCACAGAGCACCATTGAATCCATTATTAAAAATGGAAAGAATATGGCACCACAACAAACCTGCCAAGAGAGGGCTGTTCACCAAAACTCACAGACCAGGCAAGGAGGTCATTAATCAGAGAGGCAACAAAGTGACCAAAGATAACCCTGAAGGAGCTGCAAAGCTCCACAGCGGAGATTACATGATTTGTCCATCGGACCGCTTTAAGCCATACACTCCATAGAGCTGGGCTTTACGGAAGAGTGGCTAGCAAAAAGTGATTGGTGTTCACCAAAAGACATGTGGGAAACTCCCCAAACATATGGAAGAAGCTACTCTGGTCAGATGAGACTAAAATGAAGCTTTTTGGCCATCAAGGAAAACGCTGTGTCTGGCGCAAACCCAACACCTCTCAWCACCCGAGAACACCATCCCACAGTGAAGCATGGTGGTGGCAGCATCATGCTGTGTGGATGTTTTTCATCGGCAGGGACAGGGAAACTGGTCAGAATTGAAGAATTGCTGGATGGCGCTAAATACACGGAAATTCTTGAGGGAAACCTGTTTCAGTCGTCCAGAGATTTGAGGCTAGGACAGAGGTTCACCTTCCAGCAGGACTATGACCCTAAGCATACTGCTAAAGCAGCATTTGAGTGGTTTAAGGGGAAACATTTAAACAAAAATAACATTTATTGTGTAACTGGGATTCTCGTGAGTGCAAACATCCGAAGATTATCAAAGGTAAGCGATTAATTTTATTGCTTTTCTGAMTTTCGTGACCATGCTAATTTGGGGCTAGCTGTTGTAGCATTGATTGATACACTCACAAAAGCTTGGATTGCTTTCGCTGCAAAGCATATTTTCAAAATCTGACACGATAGGTGGATTAACAACAAGCTAAGCTGTGTTTTGGTATATTTCACTTGTGATTGCATGATTATAAATATTTTTTGTAATATTTTGCG
>NC_036850.1:3695639-3711636 GCF_002910315.2 Salvelinus sp. IW2-2015 | reverse complement strand
CCCTGCAATTCATTGGTTGTTTAGGAAAAATGATCCGCCTAAGGGATCCGTAGTGCAGAGAAGTTAAATGTCTTGGAAAGGCCTAGTAAAATCCCAGACCTCAATGCAATTCAAGAATTTGTGATATGACTTAAAGATATCTGTACCCCTATGGAACCCACCAACTTGAAGGAGCTGGAGCGTTTTTTGCCTTGAAGAATGGGCAAAAATCTCTAGGGGCTAGATTGTGCAAGCTTATAGAGGCATACCCCAAGAGACTTTCAGCTGTAATTGCTGCAAAATATTGGCTCTACAAAGTATTGCCTTTTGGGGGGGTGAATAGTTATGCACGCTAAAGTTTCAGTTTTTTTGTCTTATTTCTTGCTTGTTTCACAATAAAAATGTTTTGCATCTTCAAAGTGGTAGGCATGTTGTGTAAATCAAATGATACAACCCCCCAAAATCTATTTTGTTTCCAGGTTGTATGGCAACAAAATAGGAAAATGCTAAGGGGGTGAAAACTTTCGCAAGCCACTGTATACAGATTACAACTTGTCATTCGACTAATTGAAAATGAAACATGAATAGAATTTTGTTTAAAGTATCGCCCTTTCCCTAACGCTAAGAAGTTAAACAAAGCCATGACAAAGATGGTTACAATTTAAGTGTTTATCCCCCAGAAAAGATCTAACAAATGTTATGGTTAAACTTCAAATATAGTGATTAATAAATAACATATTATATTTTATTAATAATATTATGAATAGTAAAGGAGGAGTTATGTCACTTATGCAGCTATCGAAAATATATGGAATATCTGCTCAAATACACATTTACAACCAACTGATTGCAGTATTACCACAAAAATGGTGGAGGCAAGTGGAAAAGGGAGAAGGAAGGGAACTTGTTTGCCTCCCATAATATTAAACATACAAATTGGCTGAAAGGAAATTGGCATAAATAGTAACATATACTAGTTTCATTTGAGGACAAAAATGTTGACAGCTGCGCCACACAGGTTGCAAAATAAATGGGAAGAGATTTTAAATGTACCGATACCATGACACATGAAACTGGTACAAAAAATGACACTTGATTCAACACTTAGAATTTAAATAAAAATGTGTATTTAATATCCTGCCACGAACAGAATTCTATATATATGGGGCATACAACAATCTCAGCTCTTTAGATTTTGCTGCCAAGAGACAGAATCAATAGTAATTTATTCTGGTTTTGCCCCTATGTAGCTTGTTTCTGGGCACAGGTTCAGAAATGGTTAAAAAATCACAACATGCACTTAAAATTAACCTTAAAAAATAGCAGTGTTGGGCGATTTGGAAAGCCATAGTCAGTCAATAAATAATATAAATATACTCGTAAGAAAGGTTTTTCATCTTTACCTCGCAATCTGTGTATACTCATACGATTTAGAAAGGTTAAAAATGATGTAAAACATCACAGCACAATTGAAGATATATGGCCCATGGAAACCAAATGAGAGTGGTCTCTGCTGATCAGTGGGATGGGCTGAGAGTGGCTGAGGGTTGGAATTAAAGAGCTTATGTTTGGTAATGCATTATTGTTTGTTACTGCTTTATAATAAAAGTGCCATGTATGCAAAAGTGTATGTGAAATGTATGTGTAAAATGTATATATAAAATGTATATTTAAATGTATGTAAATGTAGTAGAAAAGCTGTAAAAACAGGTCGCTCCTACCAGGTGGCGCTGGCGAGAATCTGTCTCCGCACCACGTGCTCTCACCACTGGTGTCCCCAGGGCTCTGTTCTAGGCCCTCTCCTATTCTCACTATAACACCAAGTCACTTGGCTCTGTCAATCCTCACATGGTCCTCTCCTATCATTGCTATGCAGACGACACACAATTAATCTTCTCCTTTCCCCCTTCTGAACCAGGTGGCGAATCGCATCTCTGCATGTCTGGCAGACATATCAGTGTGGATGACGGATCACCCACGCAAGCTGAACCTCGCAAGACGGAGCTGCTCTTCCTCCCGGGGAAGGACTGCCCGTTCCATGATCTTGCCATCACGCTTGACAACTCCATTGTGTCCTCCTCCAGAGCGCTAAGAACCTTGGCGGTGATCCTGGACAACACCCTGTCGTTCTCACCACATCAAGGCGGTGACCCGTTCCTGTAGGTTCATGCTCTACAACATTCGCAGAGTACGACCCTGCCTCACACAGGAAGCGGCGCAGGTCCTAATCCAGGCACTTGTCATCTCCCGTCTGGATTACTGCAACTCGCTGTTGGCTGGGCTCCCTGCCTGTGCGATTAAACCCCTACAACTCATCCAGAACGCCGCAGCCCGTCTGGTGTTCACCTTCCCCAAGTTTCTTCTACCGTCACCGCCGCGTCCTCCGCTCTCTCCACTGGCTTCCAGTTGAAGCTCGCATCCGCTACAAGACCATGGTGCTTGCCTACGGAGCTGTTGAGGGGAACGGCACCTCCGTACCTTCAGGCTCTGATCAGGCCCTACACCCAAACAAGGGCACTGCGTTCATCCACCTCTGGCCTGCTCGCCTCCACTACCTCTGAGGAAGTACAGCTCCCGCTCAGCCCAGTCAAAACTTGTTCGCTGCTCTGGCACCCCAATGGTGGAACAAACTCCCCCACGACGCCCAGGTCAGCGAATCAATCACCACCTTCCGGAGACACCTGAAACCCCACCTCTTTAAGGAATACCTAGGATAGGATAAAGTAATCCTTCTAACCCCCCCCCCCCCTTAGAGTTAGATGCACTATTGTAAAGTGGTTGTTCCACTGGTTCATCATAAGGTGAATGCACCAACTTGTAAGTCGCTCTGGATAAGAGCGTCTGCTAAATGACTAAAATGTAAATGTAAATGTAAACTCCTTCAAGACTATTGGAAAATAATTCCAGGTGAAGCTAGTTGAGAGAATGCAAGAGTGTACAAAGCTGTTGCTACTTTTAAGAATCTCAAATATAAAATATATTTTGATTTGTTTAACAGTTTTTGGAGGGCGGGGGTATTTGGTATTGATATTTTGTGTATTTTTTTGGCTCCCCATTAGCTGTTGCAAAAAGCAGCAGCTACTCTTCCTGGGGTCCACACAAACATGATAATATAATATGGAATAACCATAATAAAGAACATCATTAGACAAGAACAGCGTCACTACATACATAACAAAGGCACATACACCTCTAATATCAATACCATACACACAACAAACTATCTAGATCAAATGGGGGGGCCATCCAGGAAATGTTCAGTTAAAGCTACTGCATTTCTATAACAATTTAAAAACTCTCTAAAATTGCTATTTGGAGAAAAGCAGAAACAAGAAAAACAGTACCCCAGCCATTATCTCATTGGTTGCTGTAGCTTCATTCACCTCAGTCGATCTACCAAACACATAGCCACTATTAGCTATACACTTTCGCCGCCTAACACATTAACTAACAGCACCGGGGTTGTAAAAACTATAATTTAATATGCACAGTGGGGTCTTGGAGCAGAAAAAGTATTTTAATTAACAAAAGGTAAAGAAATACGTTTGCTTAGATAACTATTTTTGTGGTGCAGTTTTACAGCAGATTTCCTGAAAACTAGTACACTATGTGCCCATGATTATGCTATGTTATATTTGCGGGCGGCAGGATAGCCTAGTGGTTAGAAACATTGGGCCAGTAATCGAAAGGTTACTAGATTGAATCCCTAAGCTGACAAGGTAAAAAGATCTGTTGTTCTGCCCCTGAACAAGGCAGTGTTCTAAGCCTTCATTGTAAATAAGAATTTGTTCTTAATGCTTTCCTCATGCCAAGAGCCATTCAGCTTACCAAATTTATAAGGCATGCCTTTAGAATGCCACTATTTTAAGCAGCTTCTAAGTCGTATGTATAAAGTTTTCAATTGAATCAAAATGGCTGATCATACATGGGTAAAGTAAATGCGATTTATAAATTCACAGCAACGCCTATGGATAGAGTGTGTGTTAAGGGAATGCAACAGCGGGTAGGGGGATATCAAATTATATTTCCTAGAATTCTTGCACACCGCTTGATAAAGCATTATACCCGTCTGTGTTGAGTAATGTTTTAAGTATACAATGATTATATCTCCATTATTGTGGAATGTCTCCAGTGGATGGTTTTGCACCAATGACTAATCGTACCTCTTTAATGAAGCCGATTGGCCATTTTGCAGAAATCTGCTTCTTTTTCTCTATTGCCTTTGGCCAGGAGCAGACAATTGTTCCCAACCAAATGCCAGTCCTTGGCAGCTTCCATCCTAGGGAGCGGACATTGCGCTGATGATCCAGTCAATGTGTGCCAGCCCTCGAACAAAACAGTTGGAACCACATTCCCAGTGTAGCTAGTTTGGGAGTCGCTACAGTGACTAACAGGGGATATCTGCATAATGTGGCATGCGGTAAGCTATGTTTTCGCTACTCCAACATATATGGGTTTTGCATCACAATGTTGAAGATAGGTCCATCAACGCTAACTGCTGAATCTAATACTGATCGTGCAGGACGTGATTGAATTTTGATCAGATCCAAGTCACAATTTTATATTAGTCACATGCGCAGAATACAGTTGAAATAATTACGTACGAAGCACCTAACCAACAATGCAGGTTAAAAAAATACGATAAGAAATAAGAAATAAAAAGTAACTAATTAAAGAACAGCAGTAAGAATAACAAATAGTTGAGGACTATATACAGAGGGCTTACAGAGTCCGATACAGAGTCAATGTACCGGTGCAGAGTCATGTTGCCTAAGGGCACGGTTTAGTTGGAGTAATATGTACATGTGAGGTAGAGTTATTAATTGACTATGCATAGATGATAACAACAAAGGAGCAGCGTGTAAAAGGGGGATGCCAAATAGGTCTGGTAGACACTTTGATTAGATTTCAGGAGTCTTATGGCCTTGGGGGTGGCTTGGGCCTCTTGAACCTAGACTTGGTTGCTCCGGTGACACTTGCCGGGTGGTAGCAGAAGAGAACAGGTCTATGACTAGGTGGCTGGAGTCTGGCATTTTAGGGCCTTCCTCTGACTAACCGCCTGGTATAGAGGTTCCTGGATGGCAGGAAGCTTGGCCCCCGTTGATGTACTGGGCCTTCGCACTACCTCTGTATGTAGTGCCTTGTTGTCGGAGGCAGAGCAGTTGCCATACTAGGCAGTGAGCCAACCAGTCAGGATGCTCTCGATGGTGTAGCTGTAGAACCTTTTGAGGATGTGAGACCCATTGCCCACAATTTCAGTCTCCTTGGGGGAAATAGGTTTAGTGTGTGCCCTCTTCACGACTGTCTTGGTGTGCTTGGGTCCATGGTAGTTTCTGGTGATATGAACACCAAGAACTTGGGCTCTCAACCTGCCTCACTACAGCACCGGTCGATGAGAATGGGGAATAGCTTTTTTTCCTGTAGTTCACAATCATCTCCGCTTTGTCTTGGTCACGGTTGAAGGGAGAGCTTGATTAGTCGCTGCACCACATGCCAGGACTCTGGCCTCCTCCGCTATAGGCCTTGTCTCATCGTACTTGTACGGTGATCAGGCCTACCACTGTTTGTGTTCATCAACAAACTTGTTTGGATGGTTGTTGGAGTCGGCCTGGCCGTGCAGTCATGTGTGCGTGAACAGGGAGTACAGAATGGGACTGAGCACGCACCCTGAGGGGCCCTTGTGTTAGGATCAGCGTGGCAGATGTGTTGTTACTACCCTTACCACTGGGGGCTGATCCGCAGAAAGTCCAGGGGATTCCAGTTGCAGAGGGAGATGTTTAAGTCCAGGTCCTTAGCTTATGTGAATGAGCTTTGACGGCACTATGGTGTTGAAGCTTCTGAGCTGTAGTCATTGATGCATTCTCACATAGGGTGTTCCTTTGTGGTGGTATGCAACAGATCCAAAGATGATGCCATCTCTATTGCACTCCACACTGCGCGGTATGCAATTGGAGTGCGTCTAGGGTTTTCTGGATAATGGTGTTGATGTGAGCCATGACCCAGCCTTTCAAAGCACTTTATGGCTACAGAGTGAGTACTACCAAGTGGGTAGTCATTTAGCGGTTACTGGCTCTTGGGCATAGGACTATGGTGGTCTGCCTTAAAACATTTGTCATTACAGACTCGGGACAGAGAGAGGTTGAAAATGTCGCTGAAGACTTAATTATACAGGGGAGAACAAGTATTTGATACACTGCCGATTTTTGCGGTTTTCCTACTTAACAAAGCATGTAGAGGTCTGTAATCCAGAAAATTCAGAAAATCACATCGTATGATTTTTGAGTAATTAATTTGCCATTTTTTTTCTATTCTCATAGCTTCGACAGATTGGTTTAACATTAAGATAAAACATTTATTACTAAAAATAATTATTATATTATGATTGATTTGACTATGGCTTTTTCAAAACACCCAGTATTGCTATCTGCAGCGTTAGTTCTAGGAAATTTAATTTTGCAAATTAATATGGCACATCTGTCAATACTTTGGTTCCTTAATATGAAATTGGTATATGTTTTTATTTATCACCACTTTTTCTTTACCCTTTATGTTCTTTATGCAGGGCCGACAGACAAGTTTCTTACTTTTTTCCTTCAAACTTGCCTCCTCCATTTTGTTTGGTAATGCTGCAATTAGTTGCGTTTAATTGGGTTAGAGCAGACATTTTCCATATGTCTTGTGTTAACTGCAAATGTGTGACATAACTCCACCAAGTCCGATTATGAAATATCATTCCCTAAAAGTAATACCTTTTTTAAAACATTTAATTCGAAAATGTGTTTTTTTTAATCATTAGTATATTTGAGTTTAACCTTTGGTTCAATAGGGGGAGCTGTTAGCATTATTTTTTTTTTACAATTCAATGTAAACTGCCTCGTCCTCAATTCTTGATCGTACAATATGCCATATTATTATCTTTGTACCGATACCATGACACATGAACTGGTACAAAAAATGACACTTGATTCAACACTTAGAATTTTTAAATAAAAATGTGTATTTAATATTCCTGCCTCATTGGTGGAGGACCAATGAGTTAAAAACGTCCCATCAAACCAACTCCTTGAATGCCCTAATTCCTGTCTAAAAAATACTATTTTGCTCAAAACATATCGTTTTTACTTTTTAGCACTTGGGATAACCTCTTGCTTGAGGAACAATAGAGGAGCAATTGAGAACAAAAGAGGAAAGAACCACCCTCCACTTGTGCTATGTCATGACTTCCCTTGACCACCTATTGAGATGTGCCTTTTGTTAAGTAATTCAGGTGTTAAATGAGGTAAAAAGGAGACTGGAATGCCACTTAAAATAAAGTGTTAACAGTAAAGGTAAACACGGTATAGTCTTAAAACAAGGTTAAAACTATCATTTTGATATCATGGATAGTCACTCCTTGTCTCCAAAGCTCTGTCTTTGAATTTGTAAGTTACATTTCTCCAGCCACATCCCCCCGCTTTTTACCAAAACAGTCCTGGGGAGGAAACCTTAATTGTTTCAACAGCTAACGTCGCTTGAAGGAAAGTTTTACATGCAATGTGATATGTGCTTGTGGTCACTCTGGATAAGTACATGTAAATGTAATGTGTTGCTGATATTACTAGCATGATTATCTTAAAAAGTCCATTTGTTATTACATCATTTGACAGATTAGGTTTCTGTAAATGTAATATCCTGATGCTTTGTCATGGGCCAATATGAATATCGCTCTAGCTGGTGGTGGTCTGCATATTCAAAACCCACTGCAAATTTGAATGAGGCAGAACTATGCAATCCCAGCTCCAGGGTGGAGAAATCTCACTAATAGCTCATTCCCCTGACCCAGTAATCCTCAAATAAATATGATCTCCAAACATTTGACTACTTCGGAGCCGAAATGCAAATAAATATGAAGTGTTTATTTGTAAATAGTTAGTACATAATGGGCTGTGTATTATGTTTGCTGGGAATGCAAACCAAGATTCTCCAACTATAACTCTTAATTCTAACAAACATAGGCATTGACGGTCCATACGGACGGCATAGTAGTACTTCACAACACCCAAACAACTACAATATCATAGAGATTAGATAAATCTATTTTTCATCAAGTCTAAGAAACTCACTAACAAGACCCGCAGAATCAAAACTCTTAGCATGTGAAGCATGATGTAGAGATGTGGTGTTGTAGACAATAGAGGTTTGGGACATTGGTATTCCACTGCAGCCTGGCCGGGACTCAGTGTTCTTACTCTGGAGCACTGCAGAGTTGCAGGTCAAGACCATGGCCAGTCAGGCTTTTAGAGTTAGTTAGCAGGCCTGTCAACCTGGCCTAAACCCACCAGAGATTGCTGGGGCAAATCTTGTTACCATATTCAGACCCTTTACGCATTACTTTGTTGAAGCACCTTTAGCAGCAATTACAACCTCAAGTCTTCTTGGGTATGACGCTACAAGCTTGGTACACCTGTATTTGGGGAGTTTCTCCTCTCAAGCTCTGTCAGGTTGGATGGGGAGCGTCGCTGCACAGCTATTTTACAGGTCTCTCCAGAGATGTTCGATCAGGCTCAAGTCCCGGCCCTGGCCGGGCCACTCAAGGACAATTAAAGACTTATCCCGAGGCAACTCCTGCATTCTCTTCGCTGTGTGCTTAGAGTCATTGTCCTGTTGGAACCTTTGCTCCAGTCTGAGGTCCTGAGCGTTCTGGAGCAGGTTTTCATCAAGGATCTCTCTCTGTCACCACCATGCTTCACCATAAAAATGGTGCCAGGTTTCCTCCAGACGTGAAGCTTGGCATTCAGGCCAAAGAGTTCAATCTTGGTCTGTGAGTCCATTAAGCGTCTGGCCACTACATTTACATTTACATTTAAGTCATTTAGCAGACGCTCTTATCCAGAGCGACTTACAAATTGGTGCATTCACCTTATGATATCCAGTGGAACAACCACTTTACAATAGTGCATCTAACTCTTTTAAGGGGGAGGGGGGGGTTAGGAGGAGGCCTGATTGTTGGAGTGCTGCAGAGATGGTAGTCCTTCTGGAAGGTTTTCCCATCTCCACAGAGAAACTCTGGAGCTCTTTCAGAGTGACCATCGGGTTCTTGGTCAGCTCCCTGACCAAGGCCCTCTCCACCAATTGCTTAGTTTGGCCTGGCGGCCAGTTCTAGGGACAGTCTTGGTGATTCCAAACTTCTTCCAATTTAAGACCGATGGAGTCCACTGTATTCTTGGGGATCTTCAATGATGCAGAAATTGTTTGGGTACCCTTTCTCAGATCTGTGCCTAGACACAAAACCTTTTCTGGGAGCTCCATGGACAATTCCTTTGACCTTATGGCTTGGGGACCTTTATATAGACAGGTGTGTGCCTTTCCAAATAATATCCAATCAATTGAATGTACCACAGGTGGACTCCAATCAAGTTGTAGAACCATCTCAGGGATGATCAATGAAAACAGGATGCACCTGAGCTCAATTTCAAGTCTCATAGCAAAGGGTCTGAATACTTTTGTAAATAAGTTATTACATGTGCAAACATTTCTAAAAGCCTGTTTTCTCTTTTCATTGTGGTTGTATTGTGTGTAGATTGATGAGAAAAAACGTGATTTATACATTTTAGAATAAGGCTATAAACTAACAAAATGTGGAAAAGGCCAAGGGGTCTTATACAGTATACATGGGAGGCAGGGCGGTAGCCACCCACTGGGCAAAAACTGGATCACCGTTGTTTCCACGCCCTTTCAACCCAAAAAAATTATGTGATGATATTGAATTAATGTGGAAAACTGATTGGATTTGGAAAAAGTCAAAGTAAGGGCACTTCGTCCCTTTTATCACCAAACTTTTAACCTTCAGTACCAGACAAAAGTCCTACTCATTCAAGGGCTTTTCTTAAATATTTACTACATTGTCAAATAATAGTGAAGACATCAAAACTATGAAATAACACCTATGGAATCATGTAGTAAATAAAAAAGTATATATTTTAGATTTTAGATTCTTCAAAGTAGCAAACCCTTTGCCTTGATGACAGCTTTGCACACTCTTGGCATTCTCTCAACCAGCTTAATGAGGTAGTCACTTGGAATGCATTTCAATTAACAGGTGTGCCTTGTTAAAAGTTATCTTGTGGAATTTCTTTCCTTCTTAATGCATTTGAGTCAATAGTTGTGTTTTTACAAGGTAGGGGTTGTAACAGAAGATAGCCCTATTTGGTAAAAGGCCAAGTCCATTTTATGGCAAGAACAGCTCAAATAAGCAAAGAGACACGGCAGTCCATCATTACTTTAAGACATGAAGGTCAGTCAATCTGGAAAATCCCAAGAAATTTGAAAGTTTCTTCAAGTGCAGTTGCAAAAACCATCAAGCGGTATGATGAAATTGGCTCTCATGAGGACGGCTACAGGAAAGGAAGACCCAGAGTTACCTCTGCTGCAGAGGATAAGTTAATTAGAGGTACCAGCCTCAGAAAATGCAGCCCAAATAATTGCTTTACAGAGTTCAATTAACAGACACATCTCAACATCAACTGTTCAGAGGAGACTGCGTGAATCAGGCCTTCATGGGCGAATTGCTGCAAAGAAACCACTACTAAGGGACAACAATAATAAGAAGAGACTTGGGCCGAGAAACACGAGCAATGGATATTAGACCAGTGGAAATCTGTCCTTTGGTCAGATGGTTGGTTCCAACCGTGAAGAAGGGAGGAGGCGGCGTGATGGTGTGGGAGTGCTTTGCAGTGACACTGTCTGTGATTTAGTTAGTATTCAAGGCACACTTAAACAGCATGGCTACCAAAGCAGTTTGAAGCGATACGCCATCCCACCTGGTTTGGTTGGTGCATTCACCTTATGATGACCAGTGGAACAACCACTTTACAATAGTGCATCTAACTCTAAGGGGGGGGGGGGGTTAGAAGGATTACTTTATCCTATCCTAGGTATTCCTTAAAGAGGTGGGGTTTCGGTGTCTCCGGAAGGTGGTGATTGATTCCGCTGACCTGGCGTCGTGGGGGAGTTTGTTCCACCATTGGGGTGCCAGAGCAGCGAACAGTTTTGACTGGGCTGAGCGGGAGCTGTACTTCCTCAGAGGTAGGGAGGCGAGCAGGCCAGAGGTGGATGAACGCAGTGCCCTTGTTTGGGTGTAGGGCCTGATCAGAGCCTGAAGGTACGGGGTGCCGTTCCCCTCACAGCTCCGTAGGCAAGCACCATGGTCTTGTAGCGGATGCGAGCTTCAACTGGAAGCCAGTGGAGAGAGCGGAGGGCGGGGTGACGGTAGAGAACTTGGGAAGGTTGAACACCAGACGGGCTGCGGCGTTCTGGATGAGTTGTAGGGGTTTAATCGCACAGGCAGGGAGCCCAGCCAACAGCGAGTTGCAGTAATCCAGACGGGAGATGACAAGTGCCTGGATTAGGACCTGCGCCGCTTCCTGTGTGAGGCAGGTCGTACTCTGCGAATGTTGTAGAGCATGAACCTACAGGAACGGGTCACCGCCTTGATGTTGGTTGAGACACGACAGGGTGTTGTCCAGGATCCACCGCCAAGGTTCTTAGCGCTCTGGGAGGAGGACACAATGGAGTTGTCAAGCGTGATGGCAAGATCATGGAACGGGCAGTCCTTCCCCGGGAGGAAGAGCAGCTCCGTCTTGCCGAGGTTCAGCTTGAGGTGGTGTCGCGTCATCCACACCTGATATGTGTCTGCCAGACATGCAGAGATGCGATTCGCCACCTGGTTATCAGAAAGGGGGAAAGAGAAAGATTAATTGTGTGTCGTCTGCATAGCAATGATAGGAGAGACCATGTGAGGATTATGACAGAGCCAAGTGACTTGGTGTATAGTGAGAATAGGAGAGGGCCTAGAACAGAGCCCTGGGGGACCACCAGTGGTGAGAGCACGTGGTGCGGAGACAGATTCTCGCCACGCCACCTGGTAGACGACCTGTTTTACAGCTTTTCTACTACATTTACATACATTTTAAATAATACATTTTATATATACATTTTACACATACATTTCACATACACTTTTGCATACATGGCACTTTTATATAAAGCAGTAACATCAACAATAATGCATTACCAAACATAAGCTCTTTTAATTCCAACCTCAGCCAACTCTTCAGCCCATCCCACTGATCCAGCAGAGAACCACTCTCATTTGGTTTCCATTGGGCCATATATTCTTCATTGTGCTGTGATGTTTTACATCATTTTTTAACCTTTCTAATCGTATAGTATACACAGATTGCGAGGTAAAAGATGAAAACCTTTCTTACGAGTATTATTAATATTATTTATTGACTGACTATGGCTTTCCAAATCGCCCAACACTGCTATTTTTAAGGTTAATTTTAAGTGCATGTGTGATTTTTTAACCATTTCTGAACCTGTGCCCAGAAACAAGCTACATAGGGGCAAAACCAGAATAAACTTATCTATTGATTCTGTCTCTTTGGCAGCAAAAATCTAAAGAGCTGAGATTGTTGTATGCCCATATATATAGAATTCTGTTCTGTGGCAGGATATTAAATCACATTTTTATTTAAAAATTCTAGTGTTGAATCAAGTGTCATTTTTTGTACCAGTTCATGTGTCATGGTATCGGTACAATTTAAAATCTCTTCCCATTTATTTTGCAACCTGTGTGGCGCAGCTGTCAACATTTTTGTCCTCAAATGAAACTAGTATAATGTTACTATTTATGCCATTTCCTTTCAGCCAATTTGTATGTTTTAATATATGGCAGGCAAACAAGTTCCCTTCCTTCTCCCTTTTCCACTTGCCTCCACCATTTTTGTGGTAATACTGCAATCAGTTGGTTGTAAATGTGTATTGAGCAATATTCCATATATTTTCGATAGCTGCATAAGTGACATAACTCCTCCTTTACTATTCATAATATTATTAATAATATAACTATGTTATTTATTAATCACTATATTTGAGTTTAACCATAACATTTGTTAGATCTTTTCTGGGGGATAAAACTTAAATTGTAACCATCTTTGTATGGCTTGTTTAACTTCTTAGCGTTAGGGAAAGGGCGATACTTAAACAAAATTCTATTCATTTTTCAATTTTCAAATTAGTCGAAATGACAAGTTGTAATCTGTATACAGTGGCTTGCGAAAGTTTTCACCCCCTTAGCATTTTTCCTATTTTGTTTGCCCTACAACCTGGAAACAAAATAGATTTTGGGGGGGGTTGTATCATTTGATTTACAACAACATGCCTACCACTTTGAAGATGCAAAACATTTTTATTGTGAAACAAGCAAAAATAAGACAAAAAAAACTGAAACTTTAGCGTGCATAACTATTCACCCCCCAAAAGGCAATACTTTGTAGAGCCATATTTTGGCAGCACTTACAGCTGAAAGTTCTCTTGGGGTATGCCTCTATAAGCTTGGCACAATCTAGCCCCTGAGATTTTTGCCCATCTTCAAGGCAAAACTGCTCCAGCTCCTTCAAGTGGATGGGTTCCATAGGGGTACAGATATCTTTAAGTCCATATCACAAATTCTGGAATTGCATTGAGGTCTGGGATTTTACTAGGCCTTTCCAAGACATTTAACTTCTCTGCACTACGGATCCCTTTAGCGGGATCATTTTCCTAAACAACCAATGAATTGCAGGGCGCAAAATATTACAAAAATATTTATAATCATGCAATCACAAGTGAAATATACCAAAACACAGCCTTAGCTTGTTGTTAATCCACCTATCGTGTCCAGATTTTGAAAATATGCTTTGCAGCGAAAGCAATCCAAGCTTTTGTGAGTGTATCAAATCAATGCTACAACAGCTAGCCCCAAATTAGCAATGGTCACGAAATTCAGAAAAAGCAATAAAATTAATCGCTTACCTTTGATAATCTTCGGATGTTTGCACTCACGAGAATCCCAGTTTACACAGTAAATGTTATTTTTGTTTAAATGTTTCCCCTTAAACCACTCAAATGCTGCTTTAGCAGTATGCTTGGGGTCAATAGTCCTGCTGGAAGGTGAACCTCTGTCCTAGCCTCAAATCTCTGGACCGACTGAAACAGATTTTCCTCAAGAATTTCCGTGTATTTTAGCGCCATCCAGCAATTCTTCAATTCTGACCAGTTTCCCTGTCCTGCCGATGAAAAACATCCACACAGCATGATGCTGCCACCACCATGCTTCACTGTGGGATGGTGTTCTCCGGGTGATGAGAGGTGTTGGGTTTGCGCCAGACACAGCGTTTTCCTTGATGGCCAAAAAGCTTCATTTTAGTCTCATCTGACCAGAGTAGCTTCTTCATACTGTTTGGGGGTTTCCCACATGTCTTTTTGGTGACACCCCATCACTTTTTGCTAGCCACTCTCCCGTAAAGCCAGCTCTATGGAGTGTATGGCTTAAAGCGGTCCGATGGACAAATCAATGTAATCTCCGCTGTTGGAGCTTTGGCAGCTCCTTCAGGGTTAATCTTTTTTGGTCACTTTGTTGCCTTCTCTGATTAATGACCTCCCTTGCCTGGTCTGTGAGTTTTGGTGAACAGCCCCTCTCTTGGCACGGTTTGTTGTGGTGCCATATTCTTTCCATTTTTAATAATGGATTCAATGGTGCTCTGTGGGATGTTCAAAGTGTCGCATATTTTTATAACCCAACCCTGATCTGTACTTCTCCACAACATTGTCCCTGACCTGTTTGGAGAGCTCCTTGGTCTTCATGGTGCCGCTTGCTTGGTGGTGCCCCTTGTTTAGTGGTGTTGCAGACTCTGGGGCCTTTCAGAACAGGTGTATAGCTACTGAGATCAATGTGACAGATCATGTGAACACTTAGATTGCACACATGTGGACTTTATTTATCTAATTGTGTGACTTCTGAAGGCTTCATAGCAAGCGGGTGAATACATATGCACGCAACACTTTTTCCAAATATATTTCCATAAGACAGTCATTTCCATAAGACAGTTATTGTGTTAGTTCTACCATTAACTTTAAAATCAGACACTCACTAATAGAGACAACAACCCTGTTGACAACACCTAATCCATTTGCCGTGTGTATCAGAACAATAATAATCCTTTACATTTTGAGATTTGAGATTTGAGACATTGAGATTTATTTTTTAAATGTAAAAGTGTAATGACACCGATTCTTTTAGGATCGTGTAGGCCTACTCCAGTTGAGAACCTAGTAGATTTTTTCTTCTTATGTCACGTTTCCTGACCTTATTTTCCCTTATTTTGTATGTATTTAGTAATGGTCAGGGCGTGAAGTTGGGGTGGGTTATTATGTGTGTTTTCTATGTTGGGTTTTGGGTTCGGCCTGGTATGATTCTCAATGCAGAGCAGCTGTCAATCGTTGTCCCTGATTGAGAATCATACTTAGGCAGCTGGGGTTTCACGTTTGGTTTGTGGGTGTTTGTTGCCGTGTTAGTGTTTTTTCACCACACGCTACTGTTTCGGTTTTCTGCACATCTTTATTGTTTTTTTGTAGTTCAGTGTTCAGTTACGGTTTTAATAAATCATCATGAGCACTTACCACTCTGCATATTGGTCTGATCCTTCTCGCCTCTCCTCGTCCGATGAGGAGGACGACTTAGACTATCGTTACACTATAATCCTTTATCCTAGCTCTACATTAGATTTTGTCAACATTTACTTCCGCTCCCCCTCTCTGGCGCTCAATTGTCACCCAGTTTACTTATTATTATTACGCACACCTGCCACCAATCGTTATGCGCATCTGCGCTCATGAGACTCACCTGGACTCCAGCACTTCTATGTTTTATCTGTATTATATCTGTCACTCCCATTGGTTCTTTCCCCAAGCAGTAATAGTTATATTTCTCATGTCCAGTACGCTACTCTTGTTTTGTATTGTTCCGTGTTTTTTGAATTATTAAATTCAACCCCTGTACTTGCTTCCAGACTCCCAGCGTCTGCGTTACAGATGTATTCATATTTTTACGTTTATCCTTAGGGCGCACTATATAACAGCTTTTAAGTCATAATATTCCCTTCCTCTATCATATAACAACAACAAAAAATACCTTGTTATTATTTCTAATGTACAA
>NC_036850.1:3660838-3695614 GCF_002910315.2 Salvelinus sp. IW2-2015 | reverse complement strand
TAGGTTCGCGATGTGTTTCGCTATTTTGTGTTCTTCACCTGAATGTTAGCTTTTTAAACAATCCATGAGAAGACAGAGAAAGAAATATGTTTATGAAGAATCTAACTATCCTTCATAATTACCATTACGTCCACATATTATTAATAAAAAATTTCAACACTTTCCTTGAGAACGTAAAAATGTATTCAACAAACTAAATCCATGATCCTCCAGAAAGCCTCTGTTTCCGTTCCATCTGACGTGTACGGATGTTTTTGGACAATGTATCTGCTCAGAGACCCCAAAGTAAGCCGCCGTGATGTACGGGCTTTAGCCAAACCTTCTTAGATCTCATTTAAAATGCATTCAATTGGAAGTTCTCACATTTGATAAAACCAGTATGTTGTGCACACATTCAGTAAGTTCATTAGCCATGTTCTGTCGTGGTATATCACACGTAGAATTGATGTTGATTGGAAACAATGCTAGTCGCGAACCTAGATAGGATCTCCTAACGTTAGCAACTGTGTGAACTCTACTGTAACTGCCAGTTCCATCTAAGATAGCTGACTTTTAGCTATTATCTGAAGTAAATATTCAACAACCTTGATTTACTAGCAGCTATATGTATTCAGTTAGCTAACTACGATTCACATAACTCTATTTGAGCACCGTAGCCTCATGTGCTTCGCCAACAAATTACATTCAGGACTGTATTGTATCACGCGAAGTTTCAGAGGGAAATTGCCGTAAACAGTTACCCTAACAATGAGAGACCTTATTGAATATCCTGTAGGTCAAAACAATTGACTCCAAGTTCTCCATTGGAAGTTGGATTCAGAGATATCTGTCTTGTCTTGTCTTTGAATAAGGATTCGCTTTAAGAGGAGAACATCTCACTATATTTGTTAATTTCTGTATAGTTTCGCTTATTAACAGGAATTTATATCCAATATTCAAAGAAGTCAAAGAAGAAGAGAAAGCAAAGAAGGAGAAGGAAGACATATAAGTTATTCTTCTCCTCCATGTGAATGTTGAGATGCTTGGCTACATTTCGACCTCAGAGTCTTCTCTTACATCTCTTACTAGGAGTGTGAACCCAAGGCTAAATGAGGTTTTTTGTTTGGTTGTTTTGTTCTTGAATCTAGCAGTCGTCACAGAAAGAAAGCGTGCACAAGAAGAAACGCGCGTTTTCCAGTATCAAGTCTAGATTACCTTAGCAGAGGAGGAGGAAGCAGCCAGCGAACGCACCGCATGGGGCAGGACGGTTCTGCAGAGGAGGAAGAGACACAGGAGGAGAGAAGAAGACGAAGTCAGTTAGACTCCTACTCCACCCCAGGAAGTCAGAGTAGCAGCAGGAATCATGTTGTTAATAGAGGCATGTGAACACCTACAGGAACGGGTCACGCCTTGATGTTGGTTGAGAACCGACAGGGTTGTCCAGGATCACGCCAAGGTCTTAGCGCTCTGGGAGAGGGACACAATGGAATTGTCAAGACGTGATGGCAAAGATCATAGGAACCGGGCAGTCCTTCCCCGGGGGAAGAGAGCAAGACTCCGCAGCTCCTCTTGCCGAGGTTCAGCTTGAGGTGGTGATCCGTCATCCACACTGATATGTCTGCCAGACATGCAGAGATGCGATTCGCCACCTGGTTATCAGAAGGGGGAAAGAGAAAGATTAATTGTGTGTCGTCTGCATAGCAATGATAGGAGAGACCATGTGAGGATATGACAGAGCCAAGTGACTTGGGTGTATAGTGAGAATAGGAGAGGGCCTAGAACAGAGCCCTGGGGGACACCAGTGGTGAGAGCACGTGGTGCGGAGACAGATTCTCGCCACGCGCCCCTTAGGAGCGCACCTGTCAGGTAGGACGCAATCCAAGCGATGGGCCGCGCCGGAGATGCCCAACTCGGAGAGGGTGGAGAGGAGAATCTGATGGTTGCACAAGTACAAAAGGCAGCCGATAGGTCTAGAAGGAGAGAAGCACGAGGAGAGAGAGTTAGCTTTAGCAGTGCGCGAGCGCCTCCGTGACACAGAGAAGAGCATCTCAGTTGAATGACTAGTGCTTGAAACTGACTGGATTTTGGATATCAAGAAGAGTCATCTGCAGGAGGATGATAGGCAGTGGAGAGCTTGCCGGCCAAAGGACGCCCGCACGTTTCAGGATTTTTGCGCAGAGAACAAGAAAGAAGGCGAGTAGCTGGTCTGTAACGTGCTTGTTGACATCACCGAGGGATCGAAGTGAGTCAGGTTTTTTTTCGATAAGAAGGGGTGCAAACTCTGACCGCTCTATCTTGAAGCCGGAAGGGGACGTAGCCACGCGGTCACAGGTATGACGTTGGGACTAGCGAGGTGAGGTAGATGGAGAAGTGTCTCTGGAAATCTGGAGAGTATACAGCATATGCCCTGAGCACGTGTTGTTGGGCTGCTTTTCCTTCGCCTCTCGGGTCAAACTCATCCCAAACCATTGGGTTGAGGTGGGGTGATTGTGGAAGGTCCAGGTCCATCGAGAGCTAGCCACTCCTATCACTCCTCCTTCTTTGGCTACATAAATCCTCTACACAGGCCTTCTGGAGGTGTGTTGGGTCATTGGTCCCTGTTGACAAAACCAGAATAGTAGTACCGCACTTAAGCCCAACAGGATCGGCAGTGGGACCTTGGCGTATCGCTTCAAAAAGCTGGGTCATTTGGGTCGCTAACAGACAGATGGCGCCAAGCCTGTCTGTGAAGACGAGTGGAGAGAGGATCATCGAATGTTGGTCCCCAGTGCATCAAACGGGCAGCCGTAGATAGGTCTAGAAAGGATGAGAGGCTAGCAGGAGAGAGAGTTAGCATTTAGCAGTTGCGGAAGCGCCTTCCGTGACACAGAGAGAGCAGCACTCTCAGTTGAATGACTAGTCTTGAAGCCTGACTGATTTGGAATCAAGAAGGTCATTCTGGAGAGAATCGACGTAGCAGGAGAGAGCTGGCAAGGACGGCACGTTGCAGAGAGTTTAGGAGAGAAAAGAAAGAGATGATTCACTGCTCTGTAGCTTTGTTGACATCGAGAGAGGCGACGAGTAGCATTTTCGACGACTAGAGGTATGCACCACTGAAGCACCTCGCTCTCTTGAAGGCGGATAGGGACGTACAGCAGCGGTACGAAAGGGGATGAGGTGGATGAGGCGAGGTGAGGTAGGGGAGAAGGAGTTCTCTGGAAATGGTTCTGAGTTACCACATACATGGCTGGAGCGCTTGTTGGCTGGCTTTTCCTTCCTCTGCGGTCACAACTCAGTCCGGCCAAACCATTTGGTTGAGGGTGCTGATTGTTGGAGGCCAGTCATCTGAAGGCAGCACTCCCATCACTTCTCCTTACTGGTACAAATAACCCTACATCACCGCCTGGAGGTGTGTTCTGGCGGTCAGTTGGTCCTGTTGAAAAACAAAATCAGGGTCCCACTTAAGCCTTGTAAGTCGCTCTGGATAAGAGCGTCTGCTAAATGACTTAAATGTAAATGTAAATGTAAACTCCTTCAAGACTATTGGAAAATAATTCCAGGTGAAGCTAGTTGAGAGAATGCCAAGAGTGTACAWAGCTGTTGCTACTTTTAAGAATCTCAAATATAAAATATATTTTGATTTGTTTAACAGTTTTTGGAGGGCGGGGGTATTTGGTATTGATATTTGGTATTTTATTTGGCTCCCCATTAGCTGTTGCAAAAGCAGCAGCTACTCTTCCTGGGGTCCACACAAAACATGAAATATAATATGGAATAACATAATAAAGAACATCATTAGACAAGAACAGCTCACTACATACATAACAAAGGCACATACACTCTACATATCAATACATACACACAAACTATCTAGATCAAATGGGGGGGTTCCATCCAGGAAATGTTCAAGTTAAAGCTACTGCATTTCTATACAATTTAAAAACTCTAAAATGCTATTTGGAGAAAAGCAGAAACAAGAAAAAAGTACCCCAGCCATTATCTCATTGGTTGCTGTAGCTTCATTCACCTCAGTCGATCTACAAACACATAGCCTATTAGCTATACAATTCGCCGCTACACATTAACTAACAGCACCGGGGTTAAAAACTATAATTTAATATGCACAGTGGGGTCTTGAGCAGAAAAAGTATTTTATTAACAAAAGGTAAAGAAATACGTTTGCTTTAGATAACTATTTTTGTGTGCAGTTTTACAGCAGATTTCCTGAAAATATACACTATGTGCCATGATTTATGCTATGTTAATATTTGGGGCGGCAGGTAGCCTAGTGGTTAGAACATTGGGCCAGTAATCGAAAGGTTACTAGATTGAATCCCTAAGCTGACAAGGTAAAAATCTGTTGTTCTGCCCCTGAACAAGGCAGTGTTCCTAAGCCTTCATTGTAAATAAGAATTTGTTCTTAATGCTTTCCTCAATGCCAAGAGCCATTCAGCTTTACCAATTTTATAAGCATGCCTTTATAATGCACTATTTTAAAGCTTMTAAGTCTATGTATAAAGTTTTCAATTGAATCAAAATGGCTGATCATACATGGGTTAAATAAATGCATTATAAATCACAGCAACGCCTATGGATAGAGTGTGTGTAAGGGAATGCAACACGGGTAGGGGATRTCAAATTATATTTCCTTAGAATTCCTTGCACACCCTTGATAAAGCATTATACCCGTCTGTGTTGAGTAATGTTTTAAGTATACAATGATTATATCTCCATTTATGTGGRATTGTCTCAAGTGGATGGTTTGCACCATGACTAATGTACCTCTTTAAATGACAGATTGGCCATTTGCAGAAATCTGCTTTTTTTCTATTGCCTTTGGCCAGGAGCAGACAATTGTTCCCAACCAAATGCAGTCCTTGGCACTTTCCAATCCTAGGGAGGGACATTGCGCTGATGATCCAGTCATGTGTGCCAGCCCTAGAAAAACAGTGGAAGCCACATTCCCAGTGATACTAGTTTGGGAGTCGCTACAGTGACCTACAGTGGATACTCTGCATAATGTGCATGCGGTAGCCTATGTTTTCCTACTCCAACATATTATGGGTTGCATCACAATGTGAGATAGGTCCATCAAGCTAATGCTAATCTAATACTGATCGTGCAGACTGATTGAATTTGATCAGATCAAGTCAAATTTTATTAGTCACATGCGCAGAATACAGTGAAATAATTACGTACGAGCACCTAACCAACAATGCAGTTAAAAAAATACGGATAAGAATAAGAAATAAAAGTAACTAATTAAAGAACAGCAGTAAAATAACAATAGTGAGACTATATACAGAGGGCTACAGAGTCCGATACAGAGTCAATGTACCGGTGCAGAGTCAATGTGCTAAGGCACCGGTTAGTTGAGGTAATATGTACATGTAGGTAGAGTTATTAAAGTGACTATGCATAGATGATAACAACAGAGTAGCAGCGGTGTAAAAGGGGGGAATGCAAATAGTCTGGGTAGACATTTGATTAGATGTTCAGGAGTCTTATGGCTTGGGGGTGGCTTGGGCCTCTTGAACCTAGACTTGGTGCTCCGGTATCACTTGCCGGGTGGTAGCAGAGAGAACAGTCTATGACTAGGGTGGCTGGAGTCTGGCAATTTTTAGGGCCTTCCTCTGACACCGCCTGGTATAGAGGTCCTGGATGGCAGGAAGCTTGGCCCCAGTGATGTACTGGGCCATTCGCACTACCCTCTGTATGTAGTGCCTTGCTGTCTGTATGTAGTGCCTTGCTGTCGGAGGCAGAGCAGTTGCCATACTAGGCAGTGATGCAACCAGTCAGGATGCTCTCGATGGTGTAGCTGTAGAACCTTTTGAGGATGTGAGGACCCATGCCACAACTTTTCAGTCTCCTGGGGGGGAATAGGTTTAGTTGTGCCCTCTTCACGACTGTCTTGGTGTGCTTGGTCCATGGTAGTTTCTTGGTGATATGAACACCAAGGAACTTGAGGCTCTCAACCTGCTCACTACAGCACCGTCGATGAGAATGGGGGAATGCTCTTTTTCCTGTAGTTCACAATCATCTCCTTTGTCTTGGTCACGTTGAGGGAGAGGTTGTTATCCTGGCACCACATGGCCAGGACTCTGACCTCCTCCCTATAGGCTGTCTCATCGTTGTCGGTGATCAGGCCTACCACTGTTGTGTCATCAACAAACTTGTTGATGGTGTTGGAGTCGTGCCTGGCCGTGCAGTCATGAGTGAACAGGGAGTACAGGAAGGGACTGAGCACGCACCCCTGAGGGGCCCTTGTGTTTAGGATCAGCGTGGCAGATGTGTTGTTACCTACCCTTACCACCTGGGGGCTGTCCGTCAGAAAGTCCAGGATCCAGTTGCAGAGGGAGATGTTTAGTCCCAGGGTCCTTAGCTTATTGATGAGCTTTGAGGGCACTATGGTGTTGAACTCTGAGCTGTAGTCATTGAATAGCATTCTCACATAGGTGTTCCTTTTGTGGTGGTATGCAACAGATCCAAAGATGATGCCATCTCTATTGCACTCCACACTGCGCGGGTATGCAAATTGGAGTGCGTCTAGGGTTTCTGGGATAATGGTGTTGATGTGAGCCATGACCAGCCTWTCAAAGCACTTTATGGCTACAGACGTGAGTACTACAGGTTGGTAGTCATTTAGGCAGGTTACTGGCTCTTGGGCATAGGGACTATGGTGGTCTGCTTAAAACATGTTGGTATTACAGACTCGGACAGAGAGAGGTTGAAAATGTCGCTGAAGACTTAATATACAGTGGGGAGAACAAGTATTTGATACACTGCCGATTTTGCAGGTTTTCCTACTTACAAAGCATGTAGAGGTCTGTAATCCAGAAATCCAGAAAATCACATCGTATGATTTTTAAGTAATTAATTTGCATTTTATTTTCTATTCTCATAGCTTCGACAGATTGTAAATTAAAGATAAACATTTWWKWYAAAATAATTATTATATTATTGATTGATTGACTATGGCTTTTCAAAACACCCAGTATTGCTATCTGCAGCGTTAGTTCTAGGAAATTTATTTTGCAATTTATATGGCACATCTGTCAATACTTTGGTCCTTAAATGAAATTGGTATATGTTTTTATTTATCACACTTTTCTTTACCATTTATGTTCTTTAATGCAGGGCCGACAGACAAGTTTCTTACTTTTTTTCCCTTCAACTTGCCTCCTCCATTTTTGTGGTAATGCTGCAATTAGTTGGTTGTAATTTTGGGTAGAGCAGACATTTCCATATGTCTGTGTTAACTGCATGTGTGACATAACTCCACCAGTCCGATTTATGATATCATTCCCTAAAAGTATACCTTTTTTAAACATTTAATCGAAAAATGTGTTTTTTTAATCAATTAGTATATTTGAGTTTAACCACAATATTTGTTGTATTATTTTGTTCTGTCTTTTCAGGTGGATTAAATTTAAGACACTTGCCAGAAGACACTTGCCAGTTGGTCAGCGCATGCTCGCTGTACACATTCTAGTAATCAGTCTAGCCCTGCAGCCTTGTGAATGTTGACCTGTTCAAAAGGTCTTACCCACAACGGTTGCGGAGWGCGTGATCACACAGTCTTCCCGGAACAGCTGGTGCTCTCATGCATGTTTTAGTGTTAATTTCCTCAAAGCGACCATAGAAGTAGTTTAGCTCATCTGGCTGGCTCGTGACACTGGGCAGCTCTCAGCTGTGAATCCCTTTGTTCTTCCCTTTGTAGTCTGTAATGATTTAAAAGCCCTGCCACATCCAACGAGCGCCAGAGCCGGTGTAGTACGATGCGATCTTAGACCTGTATTGACACTCTTAAAAACAATGTTTGCGACTAGCCTAGCGTCACTTTATCCCAATATCGTTCCCAGTTGATCGATAGATTATATAAATTTGACAACAACAAGTGTGGGTTTTTACCCAGGCTTTACCCAGGCCAGATTAGATGCCATCTGGAGGAGGATCTGCCTTGGGATAGATGATGCTGCAGTGCTGTGTTAAAACTTCTTGTCAATATGGGGGCGCTGTTTCCACTTTGGAAAAAATCGTGCCCAAATTAAACTGCCTCGTACTCTATTCTAGATCGTACAATATGCATATTATTATTACTATTGGATAGAAAACACTCTCAAGTTTCTAAAACTGTTTGAATTATATCTGTGAGTAAAACAGAACTCATTTTGCAGCAAACTTCCAGACAGGAAGTGAAAAATCTGAAAACGATGCTCTGTTCCAGGGCCTGCCTATTGAATTGCCTTATATTTATGGATATGCATGCACTGCATACGCCTTCCACTAGATGTCAACAGGCAGTGGAAGGTGGAATGGGGTGTCTAGCTTGATCTGAGGTCGAACAAGAGCTCTTGGAATGACGTGTCCAGAATTTCCTTTCTCTACCTAGGCGCAGGAAGCACCTCCCTATTGTCTTATGATAAGCGTTCGGTATACACGGCTAATATCTCCGGCTTTGTTTTTATTCAACGTTTAATGGGACTTTTGGAGTTTTCCGTTCTCTGCGTCGAGAGAAATTGGGAACGTCATCAACATTGGCTAGCCTTGTGGAGCAAATTCGACAGGAGAGAAGGACATTCTAAAACCAAACAACAATTTATTCTGGACAAAGGACTCCTTGTACAAGATTCTGATGGAAGCTCAGCAAAAGTAAGAACAATTTATGATGTYATTTCGTATTTCTGTGGAAAATGTTGAGTCCTATTATTCGCGTTTTGGCGGGCGCTGTAAGCTGTTTGTTATGGTAAAGTTATTTTTTTAAATCTAACACGGCGGTTGCATTAAGAACTAGTGTATCTTTCATTTGCTGTCCAACATGTATTTTTTWGTAAAGTTTATGATGAGTTCTTTGGTCAGATTAGGTGAGTGTCCAAAATAGCTCCGAACAATTTGGTGAATCGATGCTACATATTCACAATGWATAACCACGGTTTGCAGCTCTAAATATGCACATTTTCGAACAAAACATAAGTGTATTGTATAACCTGATGTTATAAGACTGTCATCTGATGAAGTTGGTCAAGGTTAGTGATTAATTTTATATCTTTTGCTGGTTTTTGCGATCGCTACCTTTTGCTGCTAATAAATGCATTTGTGTGTTTGGCTATTGTGGTAAGCTAATATAATGCTATATTGTGTTTTCGCTGTAAAACACTTAAAAAATCGGAAATATTGGCTGGATTCACAAGATGTTTATCTTTCATTTGCTGTACACCATGTATTTTTCATAAATGTTTTATGATGAGTATTTAGTTATTTCACGTTGCTCTCTGAAATTATTCTGGCTGCTTTGGTGATATTTTTGATGGTAGCTGCAATTTAAAACTATGATTTATACCTCAAATATGCACATTTTCACTTGGTTAGTGACTAATTATATCTCTATTTGGTCGGTTTTGTGATAGCTACCTATGCGGTAGAAAAATTGTGAAAATATGCGGTTGAGTCTTTTGCTATTGTGGTTAGCTAATAGAAATACATATTGTGTTTTCGCTGTAAAACATTTAAAAAATCGGAAATGATGGCTGGATTCACAAGATGTTTATCTTTCATTTGCTGTATTGGACTTGTGATTTCATGAAAATTATATTATCTGATATCCCTGTCGCGTTAGGCTAGACTATGCTAGTCAGCTTTTTTGATGAGGATGCTCCCGGATCCGGGATGGGTAGCAATGAAAGGTTAATGTGCAAATGACTCCAAAAACAAAACTGGTGCASAAATATTTTCTGGAAAATGTCAACCCATTTACTTCAGAAAGTGTTCATACCCCTTGACTTATCTACAATCTACACAATATACCCCAGTCTAAGGTTGTTTGCACTCTGAAGCAGATTCTCATCAAGAATTTTCTTGCCTGTATTTGGCCCCATTCATTGTTCCCTCTATCATTACCAATCTCCCAGTCCCTGCCACGAAAAAGCATCCCCACACCATGATGCTGCCAACACTATTCTTCTTGGTAGAGATGGTGTTAGACAGGTGATGAGCTGTGCCTGGTTTTCTCCAGACATAGCGCTTTGCATTCAGACCAAATAGTAACATTTTTGTCTCATCAGACCATATAATCTTTTRCATTATGATCTCAGTCTTTCATGTGACTTTTTGCAAAGTACAGGCGTGCTGTCACGTGCCTTTTTCTCAGGAGTACCTTCCGTCTGGCCACTCTCCCTTAACCTGTCTGGGAACCTCGCCAACAGCCAATGAAATTGCAGGGCGCCAAATTCAATCAACAGAAATCTCATAATTCAAATTTCTCAAAAACTYAAGTATTAGACACCATTTTAAAGATAAACTTCTCGTTAATCCAACCACAGTGTCCGATTTCAAAAAGGCTTTTCGGCGAAAGCAGAACATATCATTATGTTAGGTCAGCAACTAGTCACAGAAAGCATAGAGCCATTTTCCAACCAAAGAGAGGAGTCAAAAAAAGCAGAAATAGAGATAAAATGAATCACTAACCTTTGATATTCTTCATCAGATGACACTCCCGGGATAACATGTTAAACAATACATGTATGTTTTGTTCGATCAAGTTCATATTTATATCCAAAAACCTCAGTTTACATTTGGCTTTGCCTCCAAAACATCCCGTGAATTTGCACAGAGCCACATCAATTTACAGAAATACTCATAATAAACTTTGATAAAAGATACAAGTGTTATGTACATAATTATAGATATACTTCTCCTTAATGCAACCGCTTTGTCAGATTTTAAAAAAGCCTTACGGAAAAAGCAAACCATGCAATAATCTGAGTACGGCGGTCAGAGACCAAAACAAGCCAAACATATACCCGCCATGTTGCAGAGTCAACAGAAGTCAGAAATAGCATTATATATATTCACTTACCTTTGATGATCTTCATCAGAATGCACTCCCAGGAATCCCAGTTCCACAATAAATGTTTGATTTGTTCGATAACGTTCATAATTTATGTCCCAATACCTCCTTTTTGTCCGTGCGTTTAGCCCAGTAGTCCAATTGCTCAATGCGCGATCGCTTAGTTCAGACGAAAAGTCAAAAAAGTCATATTACAGTTCGTAGAAACATGTCAAACGATGTATAGAATCAATCTTTAGGATGTTTTTATCATAAATCTTCAATAATTTTCCAACCGGAGAATTCCTTTGTCTTCAGAAATGCAATAAAACTCAAGCTAACTCTCATGTGAACGCGCATGGTCAGCTCATGTTACTCTGGGAGAGACCTTACTCAATCCCCTCTCATTCGCCCCCACTTCCCAGTAGAAGCATCAAACAAGGTTCTAAAGACTGTTGACATCTAGTSGAAGCCTTAGGAAGTGCAGGTTTTTGCCTGCCGTATGAGTTCTGTTATACTCACAGACTTCATTCAAACAGTTTTAGAAACGTCAGAGTGTTTTCTATCCAAATCTACTAATAATATACATATATTAGCAACTGGGACTGAGTAGCAGGCAGTTTACTCTGGGCACGCTTTTCATCCAAATGTGAAAATGCTGCCCCCTATCCCAAACAAGATAAACGCCCATATTGGTGAAGTGCTGTAGAGACTGTTGTTCTCCCATCTCAATCAAGGAACTCTTTAGTTCTGTCAGTGGTTCTTAGTCACATCCCTGACCAAGGTCCTTCTTGCCCGGTTGCTCAGTTTGTTCAGAGCCAGCTCTAGGCAGAGTCTGGGTAGTGTCATATGTTTTCCTTTTCCCAATGATGGAGACCCCTGTGCTCTTGGAAACTTTCAACACTGTAGAAATTGTTTTATACCTTTCCCCAGATATATGCCTCATCACAATTCTTGGGGATCTACGGACAGTTCATTGGACTTCATTGTATAGTTTCTGCTCTGACATGCACTGTCAAATGTGATACCTTATATAGACAGGTGGGTTTCTTTCTAAATCATGTCCAAACAATTGAATTGGCCACAGGTGGACTCCAATCAAGTTGTAGCGACATCTCAAGGTTAATCAAAGGAATTGGATTTACCTATGCTCAATTTGGAGAGTCATAGCAAAGGGGTGTGAATACATTTCTAAAAACATGTCTTCACTTTGTCATTACCTGGTATTGTATGAAACAATAATTTCATCAGTTTTGAATTCGCGCTGCAACACAACAAAACGTGGAAAAGTCAAGGGGTATGAATACTTTCTGAAGGCACTGTAGATGCCCTGATCCTAAAATCAAATATAATCAAAGTTTATTTTGGTCATGTACACATTTTAGCAGATGTTATAGTGGGTGCAGCAAAATGCTTGTGTTACTACAGTAGCTCCTAACAATGCAGTAAAATGTCAAACAAGTGCACAAATAATAAAACACATTTTAAAACAAGAACAAGAAATGTCGGAACGAATCCAATTAACAACCCAAATAGCATTATCCAACAGTAATCCAAATGCGGTCTATATGTGTATATATACAGGATTCATTTATACAAGATATACTAAGAATGATATGTAGAGCAGTAGATATATTAGAGGGAGCCAGCTATGTCAAGAACACAGAATATAAATATGCAGTGTGTATAAACAGTATAACAACTACAGTATGTAAATACATGGTAGAAAACCCCATCGCAAAATGGATAGAAGTGCAGAAAAGTAGCTTCCGGACCAGAGTCCGGAATATAAATATACTGTATATGTATGTGAATGGTGTATAGACAGTATGGACAGCATGTGATCAGAAAAGGTGTGTACAGCAGTAGTTATAAAGGATGAGCCATGACTAGAATAAAGTATATAGATATAAAGTGGGACATATGAGGTAGTGTTGATATAGGGTGATTGCAATGGTATAACATAGTAATAACAGTGAACTAAACAATCACCCCATTCCTGATTCAATTTGAATTCATATCCTCATCAGAGCCAGAGCACGATTCATAATTTACTTCCTGCCTACCTGACTGAGCAGGCAGGTGAAGCAGTGAAATCAACTGTACTTTAGGAGAAGATTTCAGATTTCCGGGGTCCCCGCAGAACCTCATTTAGCTCCTTCAGTAAATTTTATTTTTTTATTTCCCGTTTATTTAACCAGGTAGGCCAGTTGAGAACAAGTTCTCATTTACAACTGCGACCTGGCCAAGATAAAGCAAAGCAGATGGGTTTAGTCATTTAAATCACACCCGTTTTTCCTTAATGACTGACTCACTGTCCGTCTTCGAAGCTCCATCAGTGGCAGAGCTCCCCAGCTTGCTATTCTGGGCACAGTTAGAGCGGTTACTTTAGAGAGTTAGGGAAAGACAGAGGGGTATAGAGCATGTCTTTCTCTCTTTTCTCCAAATGTGAGATGCAACTGTCATGACACTGTTGTTTCTCYACTGATATAACATCCCAATTATCATTATGGATAAAGCGGGAAAGGCAAGACAAGTTTTGACCTTTAATATGTATGAGAATATGTGGACACTTAAGCTCCCGGAATTCACCCATATCGTGGACAGTGAGAGATTGTCTATACTGATATACTGTAGGAGAGATAAGTGTATATCTCACCACGGATACCACGGAGGTGAAGAAATAAGTAAATAATGTCAATGTTTGACTTTAGTCATAATTCAAGATATGTATTTTGTCTAGAGCTGGGCTAGTAGGTAAGATATTTAAAATGATGTGCTTATTATGTATTTTGTTCAAATACTTAACCAGAACATAAAAATCGTTAAAGTATGAACATAGTAGGAGAAAATCCTTCTCCGATATCAAGGCATATACAGACAAATTATTTGTGCATGATTGATTGTATTTTTGGTAAACATCATGAATAATTTATACACTGCGGCAAAAAAAAAATTACGGGCCAAAAATTTCGATATTTTAACATATAGTTGAAGCATACAGCCATGATTTCTAATTTCTCACTATAATTGTGACAGATTGTCAATGTAAATAATAATCTGTTCTTAATTGCCTTAAATAAATTGTTAAATTGTCTTCTGCTATTGAATGTCTGAAATTGTTGTTTTAAACAAGTAAACTCTGTTTACAGATGACACATTTATACTGAACAAAATATAAACGCAACATGTAAAGTGTTATTCCCAGGTTTCATGAACTGAAATAAAAGATCCCAGAAATGTTAGACGCACAAAAAGCTTATTTCTCTCAAATGTTGTGCACAAATTTGTTTACATGCCTGTTAGTGAGCATGTCTCCTTTGCCAAGATAATCCATCCACCTGACAGGTGTGGGATGTCAAGAAGCTGATTAAACATTATTATCATTACTTGGGGTGGCAGGTAGCCTAGTGGTTAGAACTTTGGACTTGAAACCGAAAGGTGGTTAGAGCGTTGGACTTGTAACCGAAAGGTTGCAAGATCAAATCCCCGAGCTATTAAAGTAAAAATCTGTTGTTCTGCCCCTGAACAAGGCAGTTAACCCACTGCTCCTAGGCTGTCATTGAAAATAAGAATTTGTTCTTAATTTTGTCAATAGGGGGTGCTATTTGCACTTTGTAAAAAATTYGTTCCCAAATTAAACTGCCTCGTACTCAATTCTTGCTCGTACAATATGCATATTATTATTACTATTGGATAGAAACCACTCTCTAGTTTCTAAAACCGTTTGAATTATATCTGTGAGTTAAACAGAACTCGAGTTGGAGCAATTTTCCTGTGAGGAAGTGAGAAGTCTGAAATCATGCAGGCTGTTCTGAGGTCGGTTTATTAATTTGCCTGTCTTCTATTGGTTGAGATGCACTGCATACGCCTTCCCCTGGATGTCAGCAAATAGTGAGAATTGGAATGGAGTTGCTAGGCAGATCTGAGGCCTTATAAATAGGCTCGGAACGTGAKGTCCKCTCTTTCCTTCRTTCGCCATGACGCAAGGCAGACCTCAGGATGGCGTTCTAGAAAGCTCCCGTTATAGCCCTTAGATATATCCGGCTCTGATTTTATTCGATATAGGTGTTAGAAACATCATAACGTAGTTATTTTAAACCGAGTTATTTCAGTTTATGTGAGTATATTGCGATTTTCGAAATATTTCTTTGTGCTGCGCAATAGTGAGTTGGGCACGTCTTCGCCACATGGCTAATGTTTACAGCTAATTCCAAAGTTGAAGGCGACAATCTACAACCGAGCAACGATTCTTTTGGACAAAGGACAACTTGCCCAAGATTCTGATGGAAGCTCATCAACAAGTAAGAAGTTTGAGAAGGTTAGTGAAAAAATTAATATCTTTTGCTGGTTTATTCGTTATCGCTATTGTTGGCTTGAATCAATGCTGTTGTGTGGTTCGCTATTGTAGTAAGCTAATMYCTGTCTCTTATACACATCTAGATGTGTATAAGAGACAGATATGATGTTATAGGACTGTCATCTGAAGAAGTTTGAGAAGGTTAGTGAAAAAATTAATATCTTTTGCTGGTTTATTCGTTATCGCTATTGTTGGCTTGAATCAATGCTGTTGTGTGGTTCGCTATTGTAGTAAGCTAATATAATGCTATATTGTGTTTTTGCTGTAAAACACTTAAAAAATCTGAAATATTGGCTGGATTCACAAGATCTTTGTCTTTCATTTGCTGTACGCTGTGTATTTTTCATAAATGTTTTATGATGAGTATTTGGGTAATTCACGTTGGTCTCTGTAGTTATTCTAGTTGCTTTGGTGAGAGTTGTGATGGTGGCTGCAATGGTAAACTATGATTTATACCTGAAATATGCAAATTTTTCGAACAAAACATATGCTATACAATAAATATGTTATCAGACTGTCATCTGATGAAGTTGTTTCTTGGTTAGTGGCTATTTATATCTTTATTTGGTCGACATTGTGATAGTTACCTATGCAGGAAAAAAATTGTGAAAAAAAAAAGTTGTGTCTTTTGCTATCGTGGTTAGCTAATAGATTTACATATTGTGTCTTCCCTGTAAAACATTTTAAAAATCAGAAATGATGGCTGGATTCACAAGATGTGTATCTTTCATCTGGTGTCTTGGACTTGTGATTTCATGATATTTAGATGCTAGTATTTACTTGTGACGCTATGCTAGGCTATGCTAGTCAGCTTTTTTACTGATGGGGGTGCTCCCGGATCCGGGATTGTGTGCAACTAGAAGTTAACTTCTCTAGGGTAGGGGGCAGAATTTTCACGTTTGGATGAAAAGCACAACCAAATTCAACTGCCAGTTACTCATCTCCAGGAGATAAGATATGCATATTATTAGTATATTTGGATAGAAAACACTCTGAAGTTTCTAAAACTGTTTGAATCATGTCTGTGAGTATAACAGAACTTATTTAGCAGGCGAAACSCCGAGGACAATTCAGATTTCTTTTTTTTTGAGGTCACTGTCTTTTCAATGAGGTTTCATTGGGAAACCAGATTTCTAAGCGAATTGCTTGCAGTTCCTACGGTTTCCACTAGATGTCAACAGTCTAGAGAAATAGGTTGAGGTTATTCCTTTGTGTAATGAAGAAATACGGCCATCTTGAAGTCGAGGCACTCCAGGTGTCCTGGACATGCACTTCAATCAAACAGAAGGCATGCTACATATCGTTTTAATCCTGTATTGAACACATGTCATCCCGTCTTCAATTTTATCGATTATTAACTTTAAAAAATAACTAAAGTTGTATTACATAAGTAGTTTGAMATTTTTTGGCAAAGTTTACAGGTAACCTTTGAAATATTTTGTTGTCACGTTTGAGCAAGTTGGAACCRGTGTTTTTCTGGATCAAACGCGCCAAATAAATTGACATTTTGGATATTAATCGAACAAAMGGACCATTTGTGATGTTTATGGGACATATTGGAGTGCCAACAACAGAAGCTCGTCAAAGGTAAGGCATGAATTATATTTTTATTTCTGCGTTTTGTGTCGCACCTTCAGGGTTGAAATGTTCTCTCTTTTGTTTACTATGGTGCTATGCTCAGATAATAGCATCGTATGCTTTCAATGAAAAGCCTATTTGAATTCTGACATGTTGGCTGGATTCACAACAAGTGTAGCTTTAATTTGATATCTTTCATGTGTGATTTAATGAAAGTTTGATTTTATAGTAATTTTCATAGGAATTAATTTTAATTTGGCGCTCTTTTTGCCAAGTGATACAGTAGCGTCTTCCCTAAACTCAGATTTTTGGATATAAATATGAACTTTCCCGAACAAAAAATACATGTATTGTGTAACATGAAGTCCTATGAGTGTCATCTGATGAAGATTATCAAAGGTTAGTGATTAATTTTATCTCTATTTCTGTGTTTAGTTACTGCTCTCTTTAGCTGGATAAATGGCTGTATTTTTCTGTGACTTGGCTCATACCTAACATAATCGTTTGGTGTGCTCTCGTCGTAAAACCTTTTTGAAATCGGACACTTTGGCTGGATTTACAACAAGTGTAGCTTTAAAATGGTGTAAAATACTTGTAATTTAAATGATGGGATTTCTGTTGTTTTGAATTTGGCGCCCTGCAGTTTCACTGGCTGTTGACGAGGTGGGACGCTACCGTCCCACATACCCAAGAGAGGTTAACTGACTTGCCTAGTAAAAAAATGGTTAATCTTGTGCTGGGGACAATAAAAGGACACTCTATATTGTGCAGTTTTGTCACAGAACACAATGCCACAGATGTCTCAAGTTTTAAGTGAGCGTGCAATTGGCATGCTGACTGCAAGAATTTCCCCCAGAGCTGTTGCCAGAGATTTTAATGTTCATTTCTCTACCATAAGCCACCTCCAGTGTTGTTTTAGAGAATTTGGCAGTACGTCCAACCGGCCTCACAACCCGCCGACCACATGTAACCATGCAAGCCCAGGACCTCCACATTCGGCTTCTTCACCTGTGGGATTGTCTGAAATCAGTCACCCGGACAGGAGTATTTCTGTCTAATAAAGCCCGTTAATGGGGAAAAACAAATGTTATTGGCTGGGCCTGGCTGCCAAGTGGGTGGGCCTATGCCCTCCAATGCCCACCCAGGGCTGCACCCCATACCTAGTCATGTGACATCCATAGATTAGGGCCTAATTTATTTAAATTGACTGATTTCCTTATATGAATTGTAACTCAGTAAAATTKTTGAAATTATTGCATGTTGCATTTATATTTTTCTCACAGCAGTAAAATAACCCTACAGAAATAGGACATGTGCTTTATAATGTGGATTATAATTAATGGCATTTTTTTGTAGGGGTTGATACATGTCTTGTTAGGGCAAATCAAGTTTGACATTTTATAGTGGAAATTCTAAACTCTAGAAGCCTTTCTAAACCTTGAATACACTAGAAGCGTGCATTTACTGCTGTGCAGAATACGGCATCTGTAAGCGGGTATTGTTGGTAAGTTGAGGAGATATGTGGATTGGGTCTAAAGCCCTTGTTTTGTCTGTCATCAAAAAATAAAGGCTTAAGTCAAATAACAAATTCTGTGTGCTGTAGAACATCAATGAAATACTCACAGGCCAGGAAGCAGTCCATACTGAAGGAGATGTTATCCAGACAAATGGCTGATCCTGGACCAGGTCCATTGTCAACGCTGAACTGGAGCCAGAACCTGAGGAGAAACAAAATCTGATCTTTGAACAGTAGATACAATCTGGATTTAGAACACAACATCGATGACCACAAGCTGCATCACTCAAGTCCTTGAGATGAGGGGATGAAGTATATCTGCTTCCGGTGGTGAAAAACGTGCTTAATTTAAGTGTATCATTCAAGTCTAGGATAAGAAAAAAGGCTAGATTCAATCCATAACGCTGAAGTTCAGCGTTGTAGCACGACTGACATTTAACGGCAGTTGTTCCGCGGTAATAGCTGCATATGCTGGTTCAAATGGAAATTACGTTTAACTTCTTTGGGCTGCAGAGCAGTATTGAGTAGCTTGGATAAAAGGTGCCCATTTCAAACGGCCTCGTACTCAATTCTTGCTCGTACAATATGCATATTATTATTACTATTGGATAGAAAACACTCTCAAGTTTCTAAAACCGTTTGAATTATATCTGTGAGTAAAACAGAACTCATTTTGCAGCAAACTTCATGTCAGAAAGTGAAAAACCTTAAATCGAGGCTCTGTTCCAGGGCCTGCCTATAAATGTGCTTGATATCTATTAGTATACATGCACTTCATACGCCTTCCACTAGATGTCAATAGGCTGTGAGAGGTGAAATGGGGTTTCTAGGTATTTCTATGGTCAAAAGATAGAGCTTGGAATGACATGACCCCAGAATTCCTTTGTTCAGGGAGCGCATAAAGGTCACCAGTATTGGCTTCTGAAAAGCATTCGCTATAGACGTGTTATATCTCCGGCTTTGAATTTATTTGATAAATGTGATTCTATCATCGTAAAGTATGTTTTTTCAATATAGTTTTATTAGATTATTGAAATTTTTTCGGGAGTTTAGGCGTGTTGCGTTCTTTGCGTTTGGTGACGAAGGAGAGTTTAGTGCCACTTGGCTAGTTTTGCTTGCTCATTCGAGAGGGRAAAATGCCATTCTAAAACCAAACAACGATTGTTCTGGATAAAGGACCCCTTGTACAACATTCTGATGGAAGATCATCAAAAGTAGGACCCATTTATGATGTTATTTCATATATCTGTCGAACATGTTTACTTTTAGTTTGCGCCCAGATTTTGGGCGCGCTCTCGCTGTATAACGTAAGCTGCATGTCGTAATGAAGTTTTTTTAGAATTCTAACACGGCGATTGCATTAAGAACTAGTGTATCTATCATTTCCTATACAACATGTATTTTTAGTAAAGTTTATGAATAGTTATTTGGTCAGAATAGGTGAGTGTCAGAAACATATACGGAGATTCTGGAAAATAATTGCTACATGGCACATTGTATAACCACGGATTCAGCTCTAAATATGCACATTTTCGAACAAACCACATATGTATTGTGTAATATGATGTTATAGGACTGTCATCTGATGAAGTTTATGAAGGTTAGTGAAAAAATTAATATCTTTTGCTGGTTTATTCACCATCGCTAACGTTGAATTGAATGAATGGGGTTGTGTGGTAGGCTATTGTAGTAAGCTAATATAATGCTATATTGTGTTTTCGCTGTAAACACTTAAAGAATCGGAAATATTGGCTGGATTCACAAGATGTTTGTCTTTCATTTGCTGTACACCATGTATTATTCATAAATGTTTTATGATGAGTATTTAGGTATTTCAATTTGGTTTCTGTAATTGTTCTGCTGCTTCGGTGCTATTTCCGATTGTAGCTGCAATGTAAAACTATGATTTATACCTCAAATATGCAAATTTTTTCGAACAAAACATAGATTTTTGTATAACATGTTATAAGACTGTCATCTGATGAAGTTGTTTCTTGGTTAGTTTGGTTGGTTCTTGGTTAGTTTGGTTGGTTTTGTGCATGCTACCTGTGCTGTGAAATGTCTGTGCTTTTTTGTATTTGGTGGTGAGCTAACATAAATATACGTGGTGTTTTCGCTGTAAAACATTTAAAAAATCGACATGTTGGCTGGATTCACAAGATGTTATCTTCTCATTTGCTGTATTGGACTTGTTACTTCTTGCAACTATAGGGGGTGCTGTTCCGCATTAGCATATTGTGTCTCCAAATTAAACTGCTCGTGCTAAATTCTTGATCGTACAATATGCATATTATTGTTATTATTGGATGAAACACCTTCTAGTTTCTATAGAAGTTGGAATTTTGTCTCTGGTGGTACAGAACAATTTCTACAGCACTTTCATGACAGGGTTCAGATTTCAGAAATTTTTTACCTCTGATCTGGGGTCTGTTTATAAGGCGACAGTGAATGCTATGAAGAAACCGACACTGCCTCGTCTTCCTCTGGGTGTCTGTACGTCATCACGTTTTCAATGAAATCGATGGGACATTAAGCCATTATAAAAGACGAAAATGTACAGAGACCCCCCTTTCTCAACGTGCGCCTGAAGCGTCAAGGCCATCGGACTGCCTCGTTCCAAATCGTTTTCTAACCAGCAATATTTCTCGGTCATGTTTCAGTCGTTATAGTTGTTAAAAACATCATAATGTAGTTAATTTGAACCGTTTTATATCAATTTATATCCGTTTAGTGCGATTTTGAGGAATTTCTTTGTTGTGCACTCTGAAAGTTTGGACACCGTTTTAGGGTGTCGGTCGTTGGTGGTGGACATTTCGAAGGACAGAGGACATCTATCGACCAAAAGACGTTTATAACATAGAAAGGATACATTGCCCAAGAATCTGATGGAAGAACAGCTCAAAGTAAGCATATTTTAATATGATAAATCGTGTTTCTGTCGAAATATTTTAAACGCATATTTCGCCATTTTGTTGGTATAGCTTCACTTGGCCAACCCTGTATTGAAAGTAAGGATAATTTTAAAAATGTAAATCAGCGGTTGCATTAAGAACTAATTTGTCTTTCGATTGCTGTCAACCCTGTATTTTTTAGTCAAGTATATGATTAGCTTTCAATTAAATAGATCACTCTGATAGATGACGTCAGACATATTGAGGCTTGATTTCCTAGTATTTTATTGTGTAACCACGGTTTTGTATGGCTAAATATGCACCTTTTCGAACAAACTGTATATGTTTATTGTAAAATGATGTTACAGGAGTGTCATCGGAAGAATTCTGAGAAGGTTAGTGAAAAAATTAATATATTTTGGCGGTGATTACGTTATAGCGCTCTTTGGCTGGAATCGATGCTCTGGTAACGTTTGCACATGTGGTATGCTAACTTATCGATTTTTGTGTTTTCGCTGAAAAACGCTTAGAAAATCTGAAATATGGTCTGAAATCACAAGAACTGGGTCTTTCCATTGCTATGCTTTGTCTATTTTTATGAAATGTTTTATGATGGTAAATTGGTCATACACGTTGCTCTATCTAGTAATTCTAGTCGATTTTGATGGTGGGTGCAATTGTAAACTGTGATTTCTACCTGAAATATGCACTTTTTTACTACAAAACTATCCTATACCATGATATGTTATCAGACTGTCATCTGAAGAGGTTTTTTTCTTGGTTAGTGGATATCAATATCTTAGTTGAGCCGAATTGGTGATAGCACCTGAAGGAGTAAGAAACTGATGGAGTTAGAATAGTGGTGTATTTTTGCTAACGTGTTTAGCTAATAGATTTACATATTTTGTCTTCCTGTAAAACATTTTAAAAATCTGAAATGGTGGCTTTATTCACAAGATCTGTATCTTTCATCTGGTGTCTTGGACTTGTGATTTAATGATATTTAGATGCTACTATCTACTTTTGAAGCTATGCTAGCTATGCTAATTAGTGTGTGGGGGGGTGGGGGGTGCCCGGACCCGGGTAGAGGCTCGTGAAAGGGTAATAGGGAACTTACCGCAGGCCCATGGTATAAGGCAAGTCAACCCATTGGGACCTATGATGAAAGGGAGGCTTATCTTAAAATGTAATGTAAATACTGAAAAGGTGCATTCGGAAGGAAGAACTGAGGAAAAAAGCTATGCATTACTGTGTCTTTGGACCTGAAAAGCGATATGTATTTTCTTTCATCCTAAAAKAACACACAATGCATCGTTGTGGTTTGCTGGTTCTTTTATGCTTTGACGTGATGCATGTTTCAAATGTAGTATGATCTCACAATCTAATGAAGCAGTGCCCCATTTTGACCGTGTTACATATTCATACACTGCACTCTGTTTTTCCAAGGGTCGTGATTGGCCAAATCACTTGTCAGTCTGTCATTGGAGCAAATTAATTCGCCGTACCAGTCAACAAGTCCGTAGAGAGGAAGCATAATGAGTCTCCAGCCTCTCTCGGTCTTGAGCTCACTGGCAGAGTGCCACAGTCTGCGCTGCTCCTCTGGTCCTGTGCTGTTCTCCACCAGCCACAAAGATAGCGCCCACCTCTGGCCACCTCCGGAACACATCCAGAACCGTACCTGTTGGGGAAATCACGTTATATTATGAGTCAGAATAGGAATTGAATAGGACTTGACTGAGAGACACATTGACATCTCAAATCATCAGATTGTGATGTTATACTGTCATAATTACTAGTTTAGAAGTAGTGTACGCACATCCAGTTACTTGTTCCCATAGTGTTATTAAGTGCAATATTTTGACCGTTTTACTCCAGCCAGACCTTCATGGAAGACATTTGGGTTTAAACATTGCACTTGATAAAACTGTAGAGGCAGTCTGAGGGTATCTTTCTTTAAATGGAAGTTATAGTTACAAATACAGATTCATAAATTGTCTCAGCTGTACACCAGGCCGTACAAATKTCCTTATTTATATTGCTCGTATTTTTCTCAATCTAATGGAACAACAATACTCCTGTCTAAATGCTACATTTCTGTCTCTCCAATATGCAGAGCTGACTATGGTTTCCCGCTAATCAAAAAGTAAACTATAATTTCTACAAGGTCTTCTATCACAGTGTACTCCCTCACCTAATTGTCATTGATCTAGATTTCACCTTTGCCAAACTGTGAGAATTTCCCTGACATCAAGATTATAGAAGTCAAATCGTGTTTGCCAGGCATTACTCTGCTACTAATGCCCAAGCGAATCTACTCTTGAGATTGGGTGCTGCGGCAGACAAAGCAGACAGGCAGGCAGGTAGGATACATTGGACAGCTCAGGGTCGTGTAAAGAGATATCGAGGTGCTAATCTGCTATCATGACTAATCTTTAGTCCCGTGCCAAGGAACTGCTGACTTCGGCTAGCWAGAATGTAGCTTTAGGCACTGTTATAGGACTGAACTTTACTTCAGACATATCTCAGTAGCTGTCGCTCAGAGGCCCACTTTATGTCCCCCTCTTTCACTTTCTTTTTTCCCTTCTTCCATTTTCTGTCTCCCATAGATTCTCTCCTTGTGCATCCTATGTCTGTGACGATACCAGTATCGGCAAATATTTTCCATGGCAAAAATGAAAACATGGTGTGGGCAAAACTCTTTGGTCCTTTAAAAACCTGTTGTATGTAAGATACTGATGTTTGCGAAAGTATTCACCCCCTTGSCATTTTTCCTATTATCTTTCCTTACAACCTGGAATTAAAATGTATTTTTCAGGCGTTTGTATCATTTGATTTACACAACATGCTTACCACATTGAAGATGCTAAATATTTTTTATTATGAAACAAACAAGAAATACGACAAAAAAACKGAAAACTTGAGTGTGCATAACTATTCACCCCCCCAAAGGCAATACTTTGTAGAGCCACCTTTTGCAGCAATTACAGCTGCAAGTCTCTTGGGGTATGTCTCTATAAGCTTGGCACATCTAGCCACTGGGATTTTTGCCCATTCTTCAAGGCAAAACTGCTCCAGCTCCAGCAAATTTGGATAGGTTCTGCTGGTGTACAGTAATCTTTAAGTCATACAACAGATTCTCAATTGGATTGAAGTCTGGGCTTTGGCTAGGCCATTCCAAGACATTTGAATGCTTCCCCTTAAACCAATTGAGTGTTGCTTTAGCAGTATGATTAGGGTCATTGTCCTGCTGGAAGGTGAACCTCCGTGCCAATCTCAAATCTCTGTAAGGCTGAAACAGGTTTCCCTCAAGAATTTCCCTGTATTTAGCGGCATCCATCAATCCTTCAATTCTGACCAGTTTTCCAGTCCTTGCCGATGAAAATATCCCCACAGCATGATGCTGTCACCACCATGCTTCACTGTGGGGATGTTGTTCTTGGGGAGATGAGAGGTGTTGAGTTCGCGCCAGACATAGCGTTTTCCTTGATGGCCAAAAAGCTTCTTCCATATGTTTGAGGAGTCTCCCATATGCCTTTTGGCGAACACCAAACGTGTGAGCTTATTATTTATTTCAGCAATGGATTTTTTCTGGCCACTCTTCCGTAAAGCCCAGCTCTATGGAGTGTATGGCTTAAAGAGGTCTTATGGACAGATATTCCAATTTCCGCTGTGGAGCTTTGCAGCTCCTTTAGGATTATCTTTGTTCTCTTTGTTGCATCACTGATTAATGCCCTCCTTGCCTGGTCTGTGAGTTTTGGTGGGCGGCCCTCTGTTGGCAGGTTTGTTGTGGTGCCATATTCTTTACATTTTTTTATAATGGATTCAATGGTGCTCCGTAGGATGTTCAAAGTTTTGGATATTTTTTAAATGAATCAGCAATATACAAATTGCCTTAATTATTTATTTACTAACAAACTAAATAATCACAGAAATACAAAACAAACAGTAGATATTGGTTACTAACAATGATATAAAAGTTCCTAGTGGGCTATGCCGATATGAAAGCTTGGTAGACAAAATGTCACATGGCATGACGCTGGAGAGACGAAGCAGGTACGACAGGTTTCTGTAAATAACTGACATGGAACGAGACAGGAACAGCRTCAGAAAACGAGTAACGCAGACAAAAACAATCAATGCAGAAGCCGGGGAACAGAGCTGGGGAACTGACAATTATAGGGGAGGTAATAACAGGTGATGAGTGAGTCCAGGTGAGTCCAATGTTGCTGATCCGCATGACGAGGGAAGGCAGGTGTGCGTAATGGATGATAGGAGTGCGTGATGCAGGGCAGCCAGGCGCCCTCAAGCGCCAGGGGGCGGGGAAGAGTGGGAGCAGACGTGACAGTACTCCACCCCTCTAGGGACGCTAGCCGGCATCCCACCTGGGCGAACCGGCCGAGACATGGGCGCTGGGCAAGCCGGCAGGAGTTTGAGAGCCTGGCGAGCCTGTCTGAGGCATGGAAGCCCGATGATCCGGCTGAGGCAAGACACCTGTTGATCCCGCTGCAGAGAGGGAGCCCGAAGATCCGGTGGAGTGTGACGTGGGATGGGAAGCCGCCGAGCCAACCGAACCAAGGAAACCTCTCGAGCCAGACAGGGCGTGAAAGCCCGACCGGCTGGCTTAGGCACTCCCGGTTACATCGGCAGCGGAATCCACCCCCACGTCACCAACAAAACAAAATATAAACCCAAAAAAACTCCAGGTCCGGCTGGGCGAACAAGAACTGACGATCCGRCTGAGGCCCGACGTGGGATGGGCACCATCCGAGCCAACCGGGGCAAGGAAACCTCTCGAGCCAGCTAGGACGTGGAAGCCCGACGAGCTGGCTAGGCACCCCCGGTTCCATCGGTGGCGACCCAGAGCCGATGCCACCATACCAACCGGAACGCCAGTACTCCCCGATGCTTCGTGTGATGGCTACTGCATTCTGTCACATGGCATGACGAAGTAGGTACGGCGAGTAAAACATTAACATTAACATTAAATAACGGACATGGAACGAGACAGGAACAGCGTCAGCAAATGAGTAACAGACAAAAACAATCATTGCAGAAGCCAGGGAACAGAGCTGGGGAACTGAAAATATAGGGGAGGTAATAACAGGTGATGAGTGAGTACGTGAGGCAGGGCAGACGTGACACAAAAGGAGAGGGGTGGGGACTGAGAGAGCAGGAAAGACAAAATGGATTCATTACACACAGTCTATAATTATATTCATTGTAATGCTAATTCTTTGCACATGAATGGCCACTCATTTGAGAATAGTTGCAAATTATATATTTACGCCCGTATGTCATTGTTGTCTTCTCTGTTGGAATCCTCGATCATCCTGTAGGGTTCATCAGAGTCTCTGGTTCATTTTCCCAGAAGTCACAATGTCTTTCGTGGTTGCAGGTAGTTACAATGGATACTTCAGAGTACCATCATTTCCAGCCGTGTAGCCAATGCGCCACGTGGTTTGGTCTTGTCATTTAGTAGAGTTGTAGTGCCAAATATTTCAACATGTCGCGTCAGCTGCATGTTTTCTAGTCTTAGAAATTCAACCATTTGCAAACTTAGTGTACACCGGGGTTTGCGTGGTCTGGTGTGAATTGCGTCACGAATGGGTTTTATACACTTCAGAGAAAAGGGCAGTTCCATGACGCCGACATAATGTCTAGTTAATCTTTATATGAAAATCCATACTCTCATTTAGAAGGTTAACATCACATTACAACTTTTCACAAATAGTTTCATGTTTAATCACATACGTTTCAGAGTATTTAGATTTAAACCTGGCAGCTGGGAAATGTACACTTTAAGAGATACAGTTATGTGTGTTTCCTGTCCTTCATGAGATCACCAAATAAAACACACTTGTCATAACTGTCCCCGGACCATTCCCACCTTCTCAAAAGTAGAAATATTATTTAATTCTCCCATTTTGAGGATTAGGAGTTTGGCCAAAAGAGGCGCTTTGTTCTCTTAGACTCTCTCAATACTGCATGGCAGTTTCTACCAGGTATTTATGACCTGTGGTAAAGTTACACATAGTGAAAGTGCTAAGTGAAGTAAAAACATTGATGCTGTCCTAACAAAGACACCTTACTAACCTCTAAATACAATATTAGCCCACTTGCCAGACAGACACCTATCAAGAGGCAGACTTTTAAAACCATAGCCATGGACTCACCCTGTCTCGACCTGACTGACAACCCCGCTGACCAATAACGCTTGAATAATGCATTTGAAATTCTCCATGATATTTTTATGTCATCAGATTGACAGGTGCGGTCTCTTATGTTTATTGACTGGGTTGACCTCGTGTCTGGAAATCTTATCCCTGGGAAATATCACCGACTTAAATGATGATATCTTGCTAAACCACCACTATCAGGGATGGGATCAAACTTCTGTCAATTCAAGAAATACATTTTAAATTAATAAATTAATAAATGTCATTGCCCCCAGCATCCACTTTCGCTCCCCCTCACCTGTCCACTGCAGCTCTTACCAGGTAGGTGTAAATGTGTGTGTGTGTGTGTGTGCGTCGGTCTGTCTGTGTTTTTAGGCAACTTAAGAAAACTAAGAGTTATATGAAGACAAAGTGCTCCAAGATATTCAACTAGGACTTTTCAATCCATTAGATGCATTCATATCCTTAAGTAAGGAGAACTCTTCTTATTATATCTAAAAATGAATGTTCAGTAATTCAGCAATACTGCCATTATCAATAACTTAGTTTTTCAAACCAGTTTCAATAGAAACACTACTGTATTTTTCTTCACAGTGTGCCTGTTTGCTTCCAGACACTCCTCTCTTACATAATTTGTCTGTCCATTCAGTCATGTTTTTGTTTGTTCTCTATGTGCTAATACACACTTTGTCTCTGTCCCAAATAAGGTGCCATTTGGGACACAGTCGGTGTGTAGGTCTGTTTGCTTAGACTTAAAAGACCACATCTTCACAACAGAAAGGTGTTGTGTGTGTGTGTGTGTCTTTCTTTCTTTCTTTCTGTCTGACTGTCTGTGAGTGTCTGCTGTGTATCTATCTATCTATCTCTCCTCTGTGTGTGTGTGTGTGTGTGTGTGCTGGTGTGCTGTGTGTGTGTGTGTGTGTGTGTGTGTGTGAAGAAGAAAGAACACTCCTTTGCTCTCACCTCACATGGAGAGTTCCGTAGGGGAGGAGGGAAGAGAGGGCTCCTGAGCAACGCGGACCCGTGCTGACCCTTGGACTGTCCTCCATCCACACTGAACATGGCACCTGGAAGACACACATCACACACCACACAAATAAATAAACAATCACACATAAATCTGTTAAATATCTGTGTTTTGCAAAAAAAAGTAATTTGCACGACAGAAGATTTGACAAGCTTCTATGAAATATGTTGGGCATATTTTTTCATTTTTTACTTTAACCCCTGTTTCTCCCCAATTGGTAGTTACAGTCTTGTCCCATTGCTGCAACTCCCCTAAGGACTTGGGAGAGGTGAACATCGAGAGCCACGCATCTTCCGAAACTCGACCCTGCCAAGCCACACTGCTTCTTGACACACTGCTTGCAACCTCTTGACGCTTTTTAATTTTTTTTAAAATACCTTTCCCAAGGTAAACGGACTATTTCTCAGATCCAGATCGTAGAATATGCATATAATTTACAGATTAGGATAGAAAACACTCCAAAGTTTCCAAAACTGTCAAAATATTGTCTGTGAGTATTACAAAACTCATTCTGCAGGCGAAAACCTGAGGAAATTTAACCCGGAAGTGATTTTTTTTAATCTGTGTTTCCTGGCCCGTCTTTCTTCCATTTAAAGCGGTATCAACCAGATTCCCTTTCCAATGGCTTCCTCAGGCTGTGACCAGGCTTTAGACATAGTTTCAGGCTTTTATTTTGAAAAATAAGCAAGATATTTCAAAAGCAGTCAGGTGTCCTCAGATTAGTTCCTGCTCGCGAGAAGGTAGCGCTCCATCACTTTTTCTCTTTTATTGAATAGGTTACGGTCCGGTGAAATATTATCGATTATGTTTGTTAAAAACAACCTGAGGATTAATTATAAAAAACATTTGACATGTTTCTACGAACATTACGGATACTTTTTGGAATTTTCGTCGAACGGAACGAGGCTTTGGTTTTCTGAACATAAAGCGCAACCCCAATGGCGTTTTTTTGTTGTAAAAGTAATATTTATCGAACAAAAATAACATTTGTTGTGTAACTGGGAGTCTCGTGAGTGCAAACATCTGAAGATTATCAAAGGTAAGCGATTAATTTCATTGCTTTTCTGACTTTCGTGACCATGCTAATTGATTGATTGATACACTCACAAAAGCTTGGATTGCTTTCGCTGCAAAGCATATTTTCAAAATCTGACACGATAGGTGGATTAACAACAAGCTAAACTGTGTTTTGATATATTTTACTTGTGATTGCATGATTAAAAATATTTTTTGTAATATTTTGCGACCTGCAATTCAGCGGTTGTTTAGGAAAATGATCCCGCTAAAGGGATCCGTAGCGCAGAGAAGTTAACAAACTATAGTTTTGGCAAGTCGGTAAGGACATCTACTTTGTGCATGACACAAGTAATATTTCCAACAATTGTTTACAGATTATTTCACTTATTACAATTCCAGTTGGTCAGAAATGTACATACACTAAGTTGACTATGCCTTTAAACAGCTTAGAAAATTCCATAAAATGATGTCATGGATTTAGAAGCTTCTGATATGCTAATTTACATCATTTGAGTCAATTGGAGTTGTACCTGTGGATGTATTTAAAGGTCTACCTCCAAACTCAGTGCCTCTTTGCTTGACATCATGGGAAAATCAAAAGAAATCAGTCAAGACCTCAGAAAAAAAATTGTAGATCTCCACAATTCTGGTTCATCCTTGGGAGCAATTTCCAAACGCCTGAAGGTACCACGTTCATCTGTACAAACAATAGTACGCAAGTATAAACACCATGGGACCACGCAGCTGTCATAACGCAAAGGAAGGAGACGCGTTCTATCTCCTAGAGATGAATGCACTTTGGTGCGCAAAGTTCAAATCAATCCCAGAATAACAGCAAAGGACCCTGTGAAGATGTGGAGGACACAGGTACAAAATAATCTTTATAGACAGTAAAAAAAAGTCCTATATCGACATAACCTGAAAGGCCACTCAGCAAGGAAGAAGCCATTGCTTCCAAACCGCCATAAAAAAGCCAGACTACGTTTTGCAACTGCACATGGGGACAAAGATCGTACTTTTTGGAGAAATGTCCTCTGGTCTGATGAAACAAAAAAATAACTATTAGGCCATAATGACAATCGTTATGTTTGGAAGAAAAAGGGGGAGGCTTGCAAGCCGAAGAACACCATCCCAACCGTGAAGCACGGGGGTGGCAGCATCATGTTTTGGGGGTGCTTTGCTGCAGGACGGACCCGTGCACTTCACAAAATAGATAGCATCATGAGGCAGGAAAATTATGTGGATATATTGAAGCAACATCTCAAGACATCACTCAGGAAGTTAATGCTTGGTCGCAAATGGGTCTTCCAAATGGATGAAGACCCCAAGCATACTTCCAAAGTTGTGGCAAAATGGCTTAAGGACAACACATTCAAGGTATTGGAGTGGCCATCACAAAGCCCTGACCTCAATCCTATAGACATTTTGTGAGCAGAACTGAAAAAGCTTGTGCGAGCAAGGAGGCCTACAAACCTGCCTTAGTTACACCAGCTCTGTCAGGAGGAAATTGCCAAAATTCAGCCAATTAATTGTGGGAAGCTTGTGGAAGGCTACCCAAAACGTTTGACCCAAGTTAAACAATTTAAAGGCAATGCTACCAAATACTAATTGAGTCTATGTAAACTTCTGACCCACTGGGAATGTGATGAAAGAAATAAAAGCTGAAATAAATCATTCTCTCTACTATTATTCTGACATTTCACATTCTTAAAATAAAGTGGTGAGCCTAACTGACTTAAGACATGGAATTTTTACTAGGATTAAATGTCAGGAATTGTGAAAAACTGAGTTTAAATGTATTTGGCTAAGGTGTATGTAATCTTCCGACTTAAACTGTATATATGTATATATATATATATATATATATATATATATATATATATATATATATATATATATATATATATATATATATATATATATATATATAATATAGATTTAAGTGACAACATGTCTTTAAAAAGCACTGATGATTCACCTGAGGATGATGGACAGCTAGGCCGCACCTTCTTTGGAAGGGTGCGAACACGCCTCCAGGAGGATCCCTTGGCTGCAATTGGCTGCCATCCGCACTCACCGTCCTCGAAGGAGCAATAGCTGCCATTGAGAAACTGATCTGAAATTGAGAGATAGCGGTAGAGAGACGAGAAGAGAGTGAGTAGCCTCAACTGAGCTGTAGCTGCAGATAAATTGACCTAGGAGAGAGAGAGCGACAGAGCAAGATAGAGTGGGGAGCCATCCAAGCAACTAGCTTTTACAAGTCTGAAAGACATGAAGATAGCTAGAACTCTGAGTTAGACCTCAGGGCTGGGGTGTCGGAGAGAGGGAGGAGAAAGAAAATCGGAGAAATCTGTACTGTATACAGTATATAACTGCCTAAAAGCCACTTCATAGGGGGCAGGTAGTTGTCCAAGGCTTCCAGTAGACCATTAGACATGTTTCACATAGAATTTGCCAAGCTATCTCAGCAAGGATGCATGCTGCTAACCAGTGGCGATTTTAGCATGTAAATCTTGGTGGGGCAAAAACAATAAAAAATAAATTGGGATGCATGCCAGCAAAACCACAACACAACACTAAACAATACATGAATTGCACTATAACGGTGACAAATGGTGCCCACAAACTGTTAGGGCCAACATAAAGCTGTCCTAACAGCAAAGACCCAACAGCAGTCCCAACACCTTACCACTGGTACACCTGGCTATCAGCAGAGCCTTATCTGGCAGCGAAACAGTTAATTCAGGCTAATTTACTGCCTTTAAAAAAATATATAGCTGATATGGCTGACTTGCTTAAACAAATGACAATTGAGATGTACAAACTATGGCATAAGGGGACGACAAGCGGATAAGAGGCAATCCATAATTTCGATTAAGACATGAATGATTGAGCTAGGACGGACGTAGTCAATATAACTATTTGTTCAGCACTTTTGAAATGTACAGCGAACATGGGCCATTCTTACAGTGTTCTCCCTGTACACAAAGTCAGAACTGTAGGATAAATAAAGGGGGCATATAAACAGACAATGAGAGCTCTTATAATATTTCATGATTACACTTCTCTAAAACAGGTCATAGGCTACATGTGCACCACCATGTCAGAACAGTAGGCAAAATTAAGAGGAGAAAATTGACCAAATTATCAGGCCAGTGATTTTATAATGCTTGCTGTTAGCCACTTATTCCATCCAAACCACTCAAACCACATTGTTGAATTTGCGATTTCCAACTTGTTGTGTAATGTTTATGTCCAATGGCTGATGAGCACCGATATATTTCATCAATAGTTTTTCTTAATTATTTCTCTTTGTATGACAAGTATTGACCCTGCTGGTCCTCTATGAACATCTTTAAGAACAATCTGGCCTTATATGGCCATGTACTCTTATAATCTCCACCCAGCATGGCCAGTAGAGGACTGGCCACCCCCCAGAGCCTGGTTCCTCTCTAGGTTTCTTCCTAGGTTCCTACCTTTCTAGGGAGTTTTTCCTAGCGACTGTGCTTCTACATCTGCATTGCTTGATGTGTGGGTTTTAGGCTGGGTTTCTGTATAGCACTTTGTGACATCTGCTGATGTAAAAAGGGCTTTATAAATAAATTGGATTCATTGAATTTGACCAGCATAGACTTTGATCCTCTAACCGGGGCGGATGTGTAAAAGCAAATCCGGGGGGGGACATCCACCCCCACCCTACGCCACCTTCTTCAATCCTCAATGTCAATGTCTGATATTCGTCTTGATTGACTTGAGCTGAGCTAGATTCTACTTTTCCTCTTCTCCCTTTTCCAGTGAATGAGTTTTGGCAAGATGCGTTGTCGTACTTAATTAGATTAAAGGAAAAGATAAATCATGGCTGGATCATATTGAATAGGTTATGCCGAAGGGTAAGACAGTGTGCTTTGGTACTCAGAGTCGCGAAAGTCCCATGGCTGGTAGAATGACGCAAGTGCAGAGCACAGCTGTAAGTGACTGAAGAAGAGGGAGGGAGGGAGAAAAGAGAGATGAAAGAGAGTGGATAGAGAGACATGGGAGAGAGAGGGTGGTGGGAAGGAGAGAGAAAGATAGAAAGGGAGGGAGAAATGGGAAAGAGAGAGGGAGTGAGTGACAGAGAAAGAGAGAGGATTGAAGAAGAGAAAGAGTGAGACAAAAGATCATGGGCAGGGTGAGGAGAGTAAATGGAGAGAAATACAAAAAACACATGAATCACTGGTAATAGTGCTTAATGGAAAATAAAAAAGTTAAGTAATTCCCTCTCAGATGTAACAGATTGAGAGCGAGAGAGAGAGAGAGAGAGAGCGAGAGAGAGAAAGACAGAGGGGAGAGCTCTAGGTTCCCAACACAGTTCAACCAGCCTTTATGTCCTTACTATCATGTTGCAATCATCAGGAAATGGGCTGGTGATCCATTGATTTGACTAAAGTAGAGTAATATAATTTGGTACTTTCTCATGTTTTGGTTTTACCCACTTCTCATGTCAAATACAGTCAATCCAATGAATGAGATCAATGATGTAACTAGTGGTATCGTAGCCATGGACAAATAACTACTCCACATTTGACAAGGTTGACTGGCAATATTCGCAGGTAAGATACAGCAGAGCATTTGCCACAAAGCTTGAGCGAACATTTGATATTGGATGTGTGTTGGATGGGTAACGAGCATCCTAATCATGTTATGCACACCTCTCAAGTCACTCACTGTAGAAAGACCATGGCATCATCAATTCCAGTGAATATGAGGCTGTGCAACCTCTGGCTGTTACACATACTGATTTCCATGCATTTCATGTTTTAAGTGGTGCTTAATTCAACAAATTCTACTCAGAATCCCTTTCATGGAATAGTTTGTCTCTCTGGGGCATCTCCAACACACAGCACATTCAAATGTACACTACCTCCTGGATTAGCAAGCTAGGCTAATTAGCATTGATAGCTTGACAGCTATTCTCCACTGGGCAAAAACTGGTAAAATCAGCTTAGTTTCCACCAGAAAATTCAATGTGATGATGGTTGAATTTGAAAAAAGTAATCAACTTAAGGCAAATTCATATTTTTTTCCTAAATTCAAGGAAGTGGTGATTATTTTATTTTTGTTTCACGTTGAATTCATGTTAGTTGACAATCCAACCAAATGTAAATCAAAACTAAACATTGAACTGACGTCTGTGCCCAGTGGGTAGTGTCATTAGCAGGGAAAATGCCTCATCTCACTAGCCCCCCCAGTTTGTCAACCTATAAGCACAGGGGAGCAGCCATCATGCTAATAAGTGGCACACAGGAGGCTAATCGTGCACTGTGGGGGCATGATATTAATTCTGGTCATCGTCATTTATTATAAATTAACATTCTGTATTCTTTTCCGGAATTCACTTCAAATGTATTTCCAGAGATATGTGTATCGACACACATGCAATTATATACGT
>NC_036850.1:3657019-3660813 GCF_002910315.2 Salvelinus sp. IW2-2015 | reverse complement strand
ATAAATGTAAACTACACACAACACACACACACAACACACACACACACACACACACACACACACACACACACACACACACACACACACACACACACACACACACACACACACACACGTCATTTACCTAATTATTTTGAGGGAGCATTGATGGCCAAATTCATTGCTTTGAAATAATCATGCTTAAAGAAACACTATCTTCTATATTTTCAATGTACAAATGAAAAGAACTGAGGACTGTGCATTTCAATGGGCATGACACCTGCACACAACATATCAGCCACACACACACATACAAACAACACTAACAATACCAGGGCTAGGGGACTTTCTAACCCAACGTTGGCAGATCAACTATTCCTGGGCCTTGAGATAACGAATGTGTTCTAGAATCAAAAATTACTACCACAGAAAATGTCAAGGGTGAGAAGTGCTAGCGAAGCATGGCAGAGGCATAGGATACAAGTAGATAGGCTGTACTCACGGCACATGTTCCCTTCGTCGTCCCGAGCGGGCAGTCCATCTTGAAGTCACACAGCTGTCCAAGAGGGACCCCTGGGCCCTGGTTACAGTGGTACTGGCCCTGGAGGGTGATGTTGTGGATTGGGTAGGGATCTGGAGAGAAGCAAAGACAGAGATAGAAACATTATCTGTCAACAGAGGGCAATAAATCATCATCAGAATGACATGATTGAGGCAGTATGCCAACTGGTACTATGTAGGGGAGAGTGGGGTAAGTTAAGACATTTTCTTTGAGAGACGCAGAGTAGGTGAACGGATGATCTCCGCATGTGTATTTCCCACCGTGAACCAGGGAGGAGGAGGTGTGATGGTGTGGGGGTGCTTTGCTGGTGACACTGTTGGTGATTTATTTAGAATTCAAGGCACACTTAACCAGCAAGGCTACCACAGCATTCTGCAGCGATAGACCATCCCACCTGGTTTGTACTTAGTGGGACTATCATTTGTTTTTCAACAGGACATTGACCAACACACCTCCAGGCTGTGTAAGGGCTATTTGACAAGAAGGAGAGTGATGGAGTGCTGCATCAGATGACCTGGCCTCCACAATCACTCCGACCTCAACCCAGTTGATATGGTTTGGAATGAGTTTGACCGCAGAGGGAAGGAAAAGCAGCCACAAAGTGCTCAGAATATGTGGTAACTCCTTCAAGACTGTTGGAAAAGCATTCCAGGTGAAGCTGGTTGAGAATCCCAAGACAGTGCAAAGCTGTCAAGGCAAAGGGTGGCTACTTTTAAGATCTAATATAAAATAATTTAGATTTGTTCCAAAAAAAATTGGTTACTAATTTATTGAATTTTTTATTTCACCTTTATTTAACCAGGTAGGCAAATTGAGAACACGTTTCATTTACAATTGCGACCTGGCCAGATAAAGCAAAGCAGTTCGACACCATACAACAACACATAGTTACACATGGAGTAAAAAAACATACAGTCAATAATACAGTGAAAAATAAGTCTATATACAATGTGAGCAAGTGAGGTGAGATAGGGAGGTGAAGGCAAACAAATATATATATAAATAAATAAAAATATAAAAGGCCATGGTGGCGAAGTAAATACAATAGAGCAAGTAAAAAAATAAAAACACTGGAATGGTTGGTTGCAGTGGAAGAAAGTGTAAAGTAGAGATAGAAATAATGGGGTGCAAAGGAGCAAAATAAATAAATAAATCAAGTGGTAAAGAGGTAGTTGTTTGGGCTAAATTATAAATGGGCTATGTACAGGTGCAGTAATCTATGAGCTGCACTGACAGCTGGTGCTTAAAGCTAGTGAGGGAGATAAGTGTTTCAAGTTTCAGAGATTTTGTAGTTCGTTCCAGTCATTGGCAGCAGAGAACTGGAAGGAGAGGCGGCCAAAGGAAGAATTGGTTTTGGGGTGACCAGAGAGATATCCCTGCTGAGCGCGTGCTACAGTAGGTGCTGCTATGGTGACCAGCGAGCTGAGATAAGGGGGGACTTTACCTAGCAGGGTCTTGTAGATGACCTGGAGCAGTGGGTTTGGCGACGAGTATGAAGCGAGGGCCAGCCAACGAGAGTGTACAGGTCGCAGTGGTGGGTAGTATATGGGGCTTGGTGACAGACTGCATCCAATTTATTGAGTAGGGTTTTGGATGCTATTTTGTAAATGACATCACCGAAGTCGAGGATTGGTAGGATGGTCAGTTTTACAAGGGTATGTTTGGCAGCATGAGTGAAGGATGCTTTGTTGCGGAATAGCACACACACACACACACACACACACACACACACACACACGTCATTTACCTAATTATTTTGAGGGAGCATTGATGGCCAAATTCAATTGCTTTGAAATAATCATGCCTTAAAGAAACACTATCTTCTATATTTTCAATGTACAAATGAAAAGAACTGAGGACTGTGCATTTCAATGGGCATGACGACCCACACACACACACACACACGTCATTTACCTAATTATTTTGAGGGAGCATTGATGGCCAAATTCAATTGCTTTGAAATAATCATGCCTTAAAGAAACACTATCTTCTATATTTTCAATGTACAAATGAAAAGAACTGAGGACTGTGCATTTCAATGGGCATGACGACCCTGCACACAAACATATCCAGCCACACACACACATACAAAAATATCCAGGGCTAGGGGACTTTCTAACCCAACGTTGGCAGATCAACTATTCCTGGGCCTTGAGATAACGAATGTGTTCTAGAATCAAAAATTACTACCACAGAAAATGTCAAGGGTGAGAAGTGCTAGCGAAGCATGGCAGAGGCATAGGATACAAGTAGATAGGCTGTACTCACGGCACATGTTCCCTTCGTCGTCACCGAGCGGGCAGTCCATCTTGAAGTCACACAGCTGTCCAAGAGGGACCCCTGGGCCCTGGTTACAGTGGTACTGGCCCTGGAGGGTGATGTTGTGGATTGGGTAGGGATCTGGAGAGAAGCAAAGACAGAGATAGAAACATATCTGTCAACAGAGGGCAATAAATCATCATCAGAATGACATGATTGAGGCAGTATGCCAAACTGGTACTATGTAGGGGAGAGTGGGGTAAGTTAAGACATTTTCTTTGAGAGACGCAGAGTAGGTGAACGGATGATCTCCGCATGTGTATTTCCCACCGTGAACCAGGGAGGAGGAGGTGTGATGGTGTGGGGGTGCTTTGCTGGTGACACTGTTGGTGATTTATTTAGAATTCAAGGCACACTTAACCAGCAAGGCTACCACAGCATTCTGCAGCGATAGACCATCCCACCTGGTTTGTACTTAGTGGGACTATCATTTGTTTTTCAACAGGACATTGACCCAACACACCTCCAGGCTGTGTAAGGGCTATTTGACCAAGAAGGAGAGTGATGGAGTGCTGCATCAGATGACCTGGCCTCCACAATCACTCCGACCTCAACCCAGTTGATATGGTTTGGAATGAGTTTGACCGCAGAGGGAAGGAAAAGCAGCCAACAAGTGCTCAGAATATGTGGTAACTCCTTCAAGACTGTTGGAAAAGCATTCCAGGTGAAGCTGGTTGAGAAATCCCAAGACAGTGCAAAGCTGTCAAGGCAAAGGGTGGCTAYTTTTAAGAATCTCAAATATAAAATATATTTAGATTTGTTCCAAAAAAAATTGGTTACTAAATTTAATTGAATTTTTTATTTCACCTTTATTTAACCAGGTAGGCAAATTGAGAACACGTTCTCATTTACAATTGCGACCTGGCCAAGATAAAGCAAAGCAGTTCGACACATACAACAACACATAGTTACACATGGAGTAAAACAAACATAC
>NC_036850.1:3640713-3656463 GCF_002910315.2 Salvelinus sp. IW2-2015 | reverse complement strand
TGCCACCCCTATTACTAGCCTTTTCAACCTCTTCTTCGTGTCGTCTGAGATTCCCAAAGATTGGAAAGCAGCTGCGGTTATCCCCTCTTCAAAGGGGGGGACACTCTTGACCCTCAGCTACGGACCTATTATCTATCTACCCTGCGCTTCTAAGGTCTTCGAAAGCCAAGTCAACAAACAGATTACCGACCATTTCGAATCCCACCATACCTTCTCCCGCTATGCAATCTGGTTTCAGCAGTGTCATGGGTGCACCTCAGCCACGCTCAAGGTCATAAAACGATATCCTAACCGCAATCGATAGTAAACAATACTGTGCAGCCGTATTCATTGACCTGGCCAAGGCTTTTGACTCTGTCAATCACCACATCCTCATCGGCAGACTCGACAGCCTTGTTTCTCTAATGATTGCCTCGCCTGGTTCACCAACTACTTCTCTGATCGAGTTCAGTGTGTCAAAATTCGGAGGGTCTGTTGTCCGGGCCTCTGGCAGTCTCTATGGGGGTGCCACAGGGTTCAATTCTTGGACCGAATCTCTTCTCTGTATACATTCAAATGATGTCGCTCTTGCTGCTGGTGTTCTCTAGATCCACCTCTACGCAGACGACACTATTCTGTATACTTCTGGCCTTCGTTTTTGACACTGTGTTACAACCCTCCAGGCGAGCTTCAATGCCATACAACTTCCTTCCGTGGCCTCCAATTGCTCTTAAATACAAGTAAAACTAAATGCAATGCTTCATAACCGATCCCTTCCTGCACCTGCCCGCCTGTCCAACATACTACTCTGGACGGCTCTGACTTAGAATATGTGGACAACTACAAATACCTAGGTGTCTGGTTAGACTGTAAAACTCTCCTTCCAGACTCACATCAAACATCTCCCAATTCAAAGTTAAATCTAGAATTGGCTTCCTATTCCGCAACAAAGCATCCTTCACTCATGCTGCCAAACATACCCTTGTAAAACTGACCATCCTACCAATCCTCGACTTCGGTGATGTCATTTACAAAATAGCATCCAAAACCCTACTCAATAAATTGGATGCAGTCTGTCACCAAAGCCCCATATACTACCCACCACTGCGACCTGTACACTCTCGTTGGCTGGCCCTCGCTTCATACTCGTCGCCAAACCCCATGCTCCAGGTCATCTACAAGACCCTGCTAGGTAAAGTCCCCCCTTATCTCAGCTCGCTGGTCACCATAGCAGCACCTACTGTAGCACGCGCTCCAGCAGGTATATCTTCTCTGGTCACCCCAAAACCAATTCTTCCTTTGGCCGCCTCTCCTTCCAGTTTCCTGCTGCCAATGACTGGAACGAACTACAAAAATCTCTGAAACTGAAACACTTATCTCCCTCACTAGCTTTAAGCACCAGCTGTCAGTGCAGCTCATAGATTACTGCACCTGTACATAGCCATTTATAATTTAGCCCAAACAACTACCTCTTTACCTACTGTATTTATTTATTTATTTTGCTCCTTTGCACCCCATTATTTCTATCTCTACTTTACACTTTCTTCCACTGCAAACCAACCATTCCAGTGTTTTTATTTTTTTACTTGCTCTATTGTATTTACTTCGCCACCATGGCCTTTTATATTTTTATTTATTTATTATATATTTTGTTTGCCTTCACCTCCCTTATCTCACCTCACTTGCTCACATTGTATAGACTTATTTTTCACTGTATTATTGACTGTATGTTTGTTTTATCCCATGTGTAACTATGTGTTGTTGTATGTGTCGAACTGCTTTGCTTTATCTTGGCCAGGTCGCAATTGTAAATGAGAACGTGTTCTCAATTTGCCTACCTGGTTAATAAAGGTGAAATAAAAAATTCAATTAAATTTAGTAACCATTTTTTTTGGAACAAATCTAATATATATTTATATTTGAGATTCTTAAAAGTAGCCACCCTTTGCCTTGACGACTTTGCACTGTCTTGGGATTTCTCAACCAGCTTCACCTGGAATGCTTTTCCAACAGTCTTGAAGGAGTTACCAATATTCTGAGCACTTGTTGGCTGCTTTTCCTTCCCTCTGCGGTCAAACTCATTCCAAACCATATCAACTGGGTTGAGGTCGGAGTGATTGTGGAGGCCAGGTCATCTGATGCAGGACTCCATCACTCTCCTTCTTGGTCAAATAGCCCTTACACAGCCTGGAGGTGTGTTGGGTCAATGTCCTGTTGAAAAACATGATAGTCCCACTAAGTACAAACCAGGTGGGATGGTCTATCGCGCAGAATGCTGTGGTAGCCTTGCTGGTTAAGTGTGCCTTGAATTCTAAATAAATCACCAACAGTGTCACCACAAAGCACCCCCACACCATCACACCTCCTCCTCCTGGTTCACGGTGGGAATACACATGCGGAGATCATCCGTTCACCTACTCTGCGTCTCTCAAGAAAAATGTCTTAACTTACCCCACTCTCCCTACATAGTACCAGTTTGGCATACTGCCTCAATCATGTCATTCTGATGATGATTTATTGCCCTCTGTTGACAGATATGTTTCTATCTCTGTCTTTGCTTCTCTCCAGATCCCTACCCAATCCACAACATCACCCTCCAGGCCAGTACCACTGTAACCAGGGCCCAGGGGTCCCTCTTGGACAGCTGTGTGACTTCAAGATGGACTGCCCGCTCGGCGACGACGAAGGAACATGTGCCGTGAGTACAGCCTATCTACTTGTATCCTATGCCTCTGCCATGCTTCGCTAGCACTTCTCACCCTTGACATTTTCTGTGGTAGTAATTTTTGATTCTAGAACACATTCGTTATCTCAAGGCCCAGGAATAGTTGATCTGCCAACGTTGGGTTAGAAAGTCCCCTAGCCCTGGATATTTTGTTATGTGTGTGTGTGGCTGGATATGTTTGTGTGCAGGGTCGTCATGCCCATTGAAATGCACAGTCCTCAGTTCTTTTCATTTGTACATTGAAAATATAGAAGATAGTGTTTCTTTAAGGCATGATTATTTCAAAGCAATTGATTGGCCATCAATGCTCCCTCAAAATAATTAGGTAAATGACGTGTGTGTGTGTGTGTGTTGTGTGTGTGTGTGTGTGTGTGTGTGTGTGTGTGTGTGTGTGTGTGTGTGTGTGTGTGTGTGTGTGTGTGTGTGTGTGTGTGTGTGTAGTTTATCATTTATACGTATATAATTGCATGTGTGTCGATACACATATCTCTGGAAATACATTTGAAGTGAATTCCGGAAAAGAATACAGAATGTTAATTTATAATAAATGACGATGACCAGAATTAATATCATGCCCCACAGTGCACGATTAGCCTCCTGTGTGCCACTTATTAGCGATGGCTGCTCCCCTGTGCTTATAGGTTGACAAACTGGGGGGCTAGTGAGATGAGGCATTTTCCCTGCTAATGACACTACCCACTGGGCACAGACGTCAGTTCAATGTTTAGTTTTGATTTACATTTGGTTGGATTGTCAACACATGAATTCAACGTGAAACAAAAATAAAATAATCACCACTTCCTTGAATTTAGGAAAAAAATATGAATTTGCCTTAAGTTGATTACTTTTTTCAAATTCAACCATCATCACATTGAATTTTCTGGTGGAAACTAAGCTGATTTTACCAGTTTTTGCCCAGTGGAGAATAGCTGTCAAGCTATCAATGCTAATTAGCCTAGCCTGCTAATCCAGAGGTAGTGTACATTTGAATGTGCTGTGTGTTGGAGATGCCCCAGAGAGACAAACTATTCCATGAAAGGGATTCTGAGTAGAATTTGTTGAATTAAGCACCACTTAAAACATGAAATGCATGGAAATCAGTTAGTGTAACAGCCAGAGGTTGCACAGCCTCATATTCACTGGAATTGAGGCCATGGTCTTTCTACAGTGAGTGACTTGAGAGGTGTGCATAACATGATTAGGATGCTCGTTACCCATCCAACACACATCCAATATCAAATGTTCGCTCAAGCTTTGTGGCAAATGCTCTGCTGTATCTTACCTGCGAATATTGCCAGTCAACCTTGTCAAATGTGGAGTAGTTATTTGTCCATGGCTACGATACCACTAGTTACATCATTGATCTCATTCATTGGATTGACTGTATTTGACATGAGAAGTGGGTAAAACCAAAACATGAGAAAGTACCAAATTATATATCTCTACTTTAGTCAAATCAATGGATCACCAGCCCATTTCCTGATGATTGCAACTGATAGTAAGGACATAAAGGCTGGTTGAACTGTGTTGGGAACCTAGAGCTCTCCCCTCTGTCTTTCTCTCTCTCGCTCTCTCTCTCTCTCTCTCTCGCTCTCAATCTGTTACATCTGAGAGGGAATTACTTAACTTTTTTATTTTCCATTAAGCACTATTACCAGTGATTCATGTGTTTTTTGTATTTCTCTCATTTACTCTCCTCACCCTGCCCATGATCTTTTGTCTCACTCTTTCTCTTCTTCAATCCTCTCTTCTTCCTGTCACTCACTCCCTCTCTCTTTCCCATTTCTCCCTCCCTTTCTATCTCTCTCCTCTTCCACCACCCTCTCTCTCCCATGTCTCTCTATCCACTCTCTTTCATCTCTCTTTTCTCCCTCCCTCCTCTTCTTCAGTCACTTACAGCTGTGCTCTGCACTTGCGTCATCTACCAGCCATGGGACTTTCGCGACTCTGAGTACCAAAGCACACTGTCTTACCCTTCGGCATAACCTATTCAATATGATCCAGCCATGATTTATCTTTTCCTTTAATCTAATTAAGTACGACAACGCATCTTGCCAAAACTCATTCACTGGAAAAGGGAGAAGAGGAAAGTAGAATCTAGCTCAGCTCAAGTCAATCAGACGAAACAATTTCAGCAGATAGTTTTAGAAAGAAAGGGTCCAGATTATCTAGCCCGGCTGATTTGTAAGGGTCCAGATTTTGCAGCTCTTTCAGAACATCAGCTGACTGTATTTGGGAGAAAGAGAAATGGGGAAGGCTTGGGCGAGTAGCAGAGGGGAGGGCAGTGCTGTTGACCGGGGTAGGGGTAGCCAGGTGGAAAGCATGGCCAGCCGTAGAAAAATGCTTATTGAAATTCTCAATTATAGTGGATTTGTCGGTGGTGACAGTGTTTCCTATCTTCAGTGCAGTTGGAAGCTGGGAGGAGGTGTTCTTATTCTCCATGGACTTTACAGTGTCCCAGAACTTTTTTGAATTTGTGTTGCAGGAAGCAAATTTCTGCTTGAAAAAGCTAGCCTTTGCTTTTCTAACTGCCTGTGTATATTGGTTTCTAGCTTCCCTGAAAAGTTGCATATCACDGGGGCTGTTCGATGCTAATGCAGAACGCCATAGGATGTTTTTCTGTTGGTTAAGGGCAGTCAGGTCAGGAGAGAACCAAGGGCTATATCTGTTCCTGGTTCWAAATTTCTTGAAWGGGGCATGCTTATTCAAGATGGTGAGGAAGGCATTTWWAAAAAATRWCCAGGCATCYTCTACTGACGGGATGAGATCAATATCCTTCCAGGATACCYCGGCCAGGTCGATTAGAAAGGCCTGCTCGCTGAAGTGTTTCAGGGAGCRTTTGACAGTGATGAGTGGAGGTCGTTTGACCGCTGACCCATTACGGATGCAGGCAATGAGGCAGTGATCGCTGAGATCTTGGTTGAAAACAGCAGAGGTGTATTTGGAGGGAAAGTTGGTTAGGATGATATCTATGAGGGTACCCGTGATTATGGAATTGGGTTGGTACCTGGTAGGTTCATTGATVATTTGTGTGAGATTGAGGGCATCAAGCTTAGATTGTAGGATGGCTGGGGTGTTAAGCATGTTCCAATTTAGGTCGCCTAGCAGCACGAGCTCTGAAGATAGATGGGGGGCAATCAGTTCACATATRGTGTCCAGAGCACAGCTGGGGGCAGAGGGTGGTCTATAGCAGGCGGCAACGGTGAGAGACTTGTTTTTAGAGAGGTGGATTTTTAAAAGTAGAAGTTCAAATTGTTTGGGAACAGACCTGGATAGTAAAACAGAACTCTGCAGGCAATCTTTGCAGTAGATTGCAACACCGCCCCCTTTGGCCGTTCTATCTTGTCTGAAAATCTTGTAGTTGGGGATGAAAATGTCAGATTTTTTTGTGGTCTTTCTAAGCCAGGATTCAGACACGGCTAAAACATCCGGGTTGGCAGAGTGTGCTAAAGTGATGATTCCATATGATTCTAAATGATTCCATATATGTTATTTCATCATTTTGATGTCTTCACTATTTTTTACAATGTAGAAAATAGTAAAAATAAAGAAAAACCCTTGAATGAGTAGGTGTGTCCAAACTTTTGACTGTTACACAACATCCTGAAATATACTGTATCCCTTGAAATTATCAGATTTCATGTAAACATTACAGTTTCAAAATATATAGGATAAGTTGAGCGACAGGACAGGGTAAGTGTCACGTTCCTGACCTATTTCTGTTAGTTTGTTGTATGTGTTAGTTGGTCAGGACGTGAGTTTGGGTGGGCATTCTATGTTGTCTGTTTCTATGTTGGTTTAAGGGTTGCCTGGTATGGCTCTCAATTAGAGGCAGGTGTTTGGCGTTCCTCTAATTGAGAGTCATATTTAGGTAGGTTGTTTCACAGTGTTCGTTGTGGGTGGTTGTCTCCTGTGTCAGTGTTTGTCGCACCATACGGGACTGTTCGGTTTGTGTTGTACATCGTCATTTTATGTGTAGGCTATTTTCCCTGTTCGTGCGTTCTCGTGTTTAATGTAAGTTCGTCGTTCAGGTCTGTCTACTCCGTTTGTTGTTTTGTTAGTTTATAGTGAAGTTCGTGTTTTCGTCTTGTCTTTAATAAATATTATGTGTTCACAACCCGCTGCGCCTTGGTTCCCTCAATACTCCTCCTTTTCGGTTGAAGAGGAGGAGGACCACCGTTACAGTAAGTTAAGTCACCTACACATTTCTCTACTGAATGAAATATTACCATGTCTATCTTTATTTCCCAAACACAATTCAACACAATAACAATTTTGCATTATAATTTTGCATCCTTCAACAGAGTCTTAACACCAAACATACACTTTCTACTTTTTTAAACACTTTTAACATAGGCCCTGTTATTACTTCATATCCCAGCGATAATAACTTGCATTACACCTGGACAGAACATTTCAATTTGCTCATCTTGCCATTAACTCAACCATTGAATGCGGGAGCCAAATTTCGGTTGAATGCATTCACTTATGCAACTGACTAGGTATCCCCTTTCCTTTCCCATTCCCCATTGGCCATTGGTTCAACTTACCCCAAGGCAAACATTTTGACTATATTAGCCCACACAGCTACAAGGATTCACTTTCATGCTAGGTTTACGACCACATATAGAAGCTTTTTGAGACCCCAACTTATGTACAGAACAATCTTTAAAAAATCTACCTTGGTTTAGATATAAGCATCATGAAACCTCTAACGCACATGTGTCAAACTCTTCCATGGAAGKCCGARTGTCTGCAGGTTTTCACTCCTCCTTTGTACTTGATTGATAAATTAAGATCACTAATAGTAAATAACTCGCCTCACCTGGTTGTCTAGGTCTTATTTTAAAGGAAAAATAAAACCCACAGACACTAGGCCCTTCATGGAATGAGTTTGACACCCCTGCTCAAACACAATAAATTAATTTGACTTGGTGAAAATCCATTATTTGGACCTAACTTGCTTACCACTTTTTCTGTGTGGTTTCTTCCTTCACAGACTTCATGAAATGATGACCTGTTCCTAAATATTTGTTCAAATGATTGATTTTGGGTTTCGTAGAAATAAGGGTGGCTCAACTTACCCCACTCTCCCCTACCATTTACAACAAAAAGTATACATTGTAAACATATACACACACATATACTTTATAAACATGTGATATGCTACCATGTTGTGAAACTGGGAGGGATCTGAACAAAAATACAAAAGCAACACGCAGCAATTTCAACGATGTTACTAAGTTACAGTTTATATAAGGAAATCAGCCAATTGAAATACATACATTTGGCAGTAATTGATGACTTCACATGACTGGAAATACAGATGCTCACAGATACCTTAAAAAAAAGGTAGATCAGAAAACGAGTCCGTATCTGGTGTGACCACCATTTGCAGCGCCACACATCTCCTTCATATAGAATTGATCAGGCTGTTGATTGTGGTCTGTGGAATGTTGTCGCACTCCATCATGTGGATGGTATTGCAGAATCTCCACATGAGACCTGGACGGAGTCTTAGGACAAAGTGAGGAAAATGATCTCGAAGGAAATGAAGATTGACCACAGGAAGATTGAGGTGGAGCGCGCCCACAGGACTGGAAAACCCACCACCGGCCCAGGTGACAGGCCCAGGCCAATGGTGGTCAAGTTGCTGAGGTTCAAGGACAAGGTAGCTGTTCTGGAAAGAGCCAAGATCTTGAGAGGAACATACATTATATTAAACGAGGACTATTCTTAAGCTATGCGCCAGAAGAGGAAAGAACTTATTCAAGCTATGAAAGCTACCAGAGCATTTGGGGACATTGTCCACCTTCCCTCCCAAAAGCCTGGGATGGATGAGAGAGCCAAGCCTATGGGTTCATAGGCTTGGCTCTCTCATACTTTTTCCATATTATGTATATCTCTAATAAACTACCTAGGAAAGGGCTGAAAATGCCCATACTAATATTCACTTCATGATCAAAAGTATGTGGACACCTGCTCATCGAACATCTCATTCCAAAATCATGGGCATTAATATGGAGTTGGTCCCCCATTTGCTGCTATATCAGCTTCCACTCTTCTGGGAAGGTTTTCCACTAGATGTTGGAACATTGCTGAGGGGACTTGCTTCCATTCAGCCACAAGAGCATTAGTGCGGTCAGGCGAATAGGCCTGGCTCGCAGTCGGCGTTCTAAATCATCCCAAATGTGTTCGATAGGGTTGAGGTCAGGGCTCTGTGAAGGCAAATCAAGCTCCTCCACATTGATCTGGACAAACTATTCATGTACTAACTTTGCTTTGTGCACACGGGCATTGTCATGCTGAAACAGGAAAGGGACTTTCCCAAACAATTGCCACAAAGTTGGAAGCATACAATCATCTAGAATGTCATTGTATGTTGTAGCGTTACGATTTCCAATCAGTGGAACTAAGGGGCCTAGCCCGAACCATGAAAAACTGCCACAGACTATTATTCCTCCTCAGCCAAACTTTACAGTTGGCACTATGCATTGGGGCAGGTAGCGTTCTCCTCGTATCCGCCAAACCAAGATTCGTCTGTCGGACTGTCAGATGGTGAAGCGTAACGCATCACTCCAGAGAACGCGTTTCCACTGCTCTAGAGTCCAACGTCAGCAAGCTTTACACCACTCCAGCCAACACAAGGCATTGCACATGGTGATCTTAGGCTTGTGCGCGGATACTCAGCCATGGAAACCCATTTCATGAAGCTTCCGTTGAACAGTTCTTGTGCTGACGTTGCATCCAGAAGCAGTTTGGAACTTGGTAGTGAGTGTTGTAACCGAGGACAGACGATTTTTATGCGCTACGTGCTTCAGCACTCAGCAGGCCTGTTCTGTGAGCTTGTGCGGCCTACCACTTTGCAGCTGAGCCTTTGTTGCTCCTAGACGTTTCCACTTCACATTAACCGTTGATCGGGGCAGATCTAGCACGGCAGAAATTTGACGAACTGACTTCTTGTAAAGGTGGCATCCTATGTCACTGAGTTCTTCAGTGAGGCCATTCTACTGCCAATGTTTGTCTATGGAGATTGGATGGCAGTGTGTTCAATTTTGTAAGCAACGTGTGTGGATGAAATAGCAGAATCCACTAATTTGAAGGGGTGTCCACATATATATATAGTGTATCCTGATGCCTAGTCACCTTACCCCTATACATATCTACCCCTACCATTTCAGTATCCCTTCACATTGTAAATATGGAAATGGTACTGACTCTGGAACTGAACCTTAATATAACTTACTTTCTTCTGTTCTTCTTATTTCTATTCCCTGTGTTTTTGTTTTACTCCTACTTTATTTTATAGTATCATATTTTTACTACTGGTATTGCTTACTGCATTGTTGGGAAAGAGCTTGCAAAAAAAATGAATTTCACTGTACTTTTGCACGTGACAATACAACTTTACTATAAATACCCTAACAATATTAAGGCTGGTTTGCCCCCTAGGGCCACAGTACAATATGAAAACAGGATATGAATCACTCTTTCTCATACCGTCTCAAGGTCTAGAAGAATTTCACAGGTCACAAACAAGTTTCACCTTATAATGACATTTCCCGTATCACCGCCCAGAATCAGGAAGCCACTGTTTCGGTCCAGCCATTTGATTTCTTATTTCTCACTGGTATATTATACAGAAGCCACAAGGGGAAAATATATGTGCTGATAAGGAATGGTGATAGCTCGGCTCTGTTATGAAATGCTGATTGTCTGGCTCTGTTAAAGTGATGATGCACTGTGAAAATAAACTGCGAGACAAGAAATGATGGAATACTAGTAGCCTAGAGCTTCTTTCTGCCCCTTATGATTTCTGTAGCCGTCATCAAGCTGTCAAGAAGAATGATGATAAGAATTTGTCTTTGATAGGTTTGATGAAGTTAGTGTCCGTGGGGAGCAGTTTTTGCTCTTTGAAATGTGCCAAAATAACCAAAATCTAAGTAATGAACAACAATATTAAACTCTATTAATATCATATTGTGTCAAGAATGTTAGTCAGGCATGTCGGCTTGGACCTTACTGGTGTCCTATTAAGAAAAATGTAATATATTATTAACATCAAGGTCATTTGAACCAACTCTAAACAACTTGTAATAATACTGATGATACCACTATAGGTATAAGGTGTATATATATTAGGACAGCCTCTAAGTCTGTATGGATGCACCACCAAAATACAGAACAGCCCACCAACCCACATTTGCCAAAAGAATTACATGTGACATGCTCAGTATGACAAATTAAAAGAGACAGATTGAGATCAGGACGGTAAAGTACGTCTGCGGGAAATATTTTGATTGCAAGATCACGTAAAAACAAGAAGTTCCAAGACCTCATTTCAATTCAACTTTCACTGTGCTCTGGGTTAAGAATTTAACCGTGATTTGAAGCATACGTCATAAACTAAGGTACAACAACAAGTCTATATGTAACGGATTTCGTCCTCGTCTGAAGAGGAGCATGAAATGTCGGACCAATGTAAGTGTCCATTTTAATTATTATAAAACTGAACACTAAACAATACAAAATAACAAAGTGCAAAATACTGAAAAAACCCAAAACAGTCCCGTATGGTGATAACACAGACACAGGAAACAACCACCCACAAAACACAAAGGAAAACAGGCTACCTAAATATGGCTCCCAATCAGAGACAACGACTGACGCTTGCCTCTGATTGGGAACCATAGTAGGCCAAACACAGAAATAGACAACCTAGACATAAAACATAGAATGCCCACCCACATCACACCCTGACCAAACAAAACATAGAAACATACAAAGCAAACTATGGTCAGGGCGTGACACTATAGCAGATGTGAAAGTTCACTTCTGGGGTGATGCATTTCTGTTTTTGTAATTTGGCATGAGAGGGTGAGTCACCTCTAATCACAATTATTGTTTGGCCCGACATCTGGAGAAACTATTGAAATGTTTTCTGTACACAACTCCATCAAGTCTAGCTTGTACTCTAGGGATGACGTTTGTTCTTTAACAAGCCTCTAATAAGGTACCTTAGTTATCTTCCTTACTATCCCTGCTGATTATACAAACAACATTACGCCAATAATAATGCTTTGGACTTCCCTAATTGTGTTTGTCATTAAAATGACTTTAAAACATTTGCGTGAGTCAATGAGTAGAAGTACTCCAGAGTTGCTTGTATATTATGAACAGAACTGGACCATTTATTTTCTTGTGCGGTTGTAATTCCATATACATTTCCCTATGCAATATATTGTATGCCTTAATATATCTCTAAACTATTTGAATTATTTTCTGATTCTTTCCGATCCCATCCAAGTTATCTATTTCCCTGTTTTAACCCATTATCCCACAACTCTTATTGCCAATATGGACAATGGTTACGGTTTAATTTACAGTCTCCTATTATCTGGTATTGTACTTAATATTTTCATGGTAACATAGTAATAATCCAATAATTGTTTAATAGTAGGTTTTCTTTGGGATTTATGGAAACAAGCACTTTGTACTATGTAGTGACCAATTCTGTTGAAAGAACGACCAGAAAGTACCCATTCGTACCACAACATTTCCCTGTAAACAGTAGGCAAACACCTGCTGAAACAGGACAGTAAAACTGAAAACTCCAACCAGAGCCACATATACTGTAGTCTATATTATGGCTCTGATTACCAACACACCACACACCACGCCTTGTTTCAATAGTGGACTCTCCATTTGATACCCGGTAGTTACCAATTGTGTTGAATGTACCAGAAAGTACACATTTGTACCACAATGTTTCCCTATAAAGACTAGCAAATACCTACTAAATCAGGACAGTTAAATTAAGCACTACAACTACACGACTGCTTTGTTTTCATACTGGGTTCTCCACTCTCACCCAGGAGACTCTGGGGGCTTCTCAGGGGTCACACAAGGGTGAGCACTTCACTCACACAAATCTCTGGTTGCAGAATGGGGAGATATTCATGGAGATTTACAGTCGGCGGAATCCTAAGATGGATGCCCCTGACGCTCCCTCTGGACGGTGGACAGGACAGGAGGCATTCGCTCAAGAATTCAATTAACTGCCCAGAGCCACGCTCTATTGGTCAGAGTACAGCCCAATCACGATCCATCTCTGTCAGAGGAAGCCACTCAGTAGGAGAAGAAGGGGGATCTATGCATTGCGAGTGTGGAAACCAATGTGACAAAATGGAAAATAAATGGAAAGAAGCATCTATGTTTCATTTTGACAAACTTTTGTGTACAGTGTGTTTCAGAAATGATGTTCATGGATTGAAACGATGACTGTTTACTAGTTCTATGGCAATGTAAAATAAACAAGATTACAATGGAATTAATTAGTACAATAATGAACTGCTAGCAATGTCAAGTATCTGAAGTATTTTGCCCACTAAACCACTTCATTCAAGTAAGAGAAAATAATTGTCACACCCTGGCCTTAGTTATCTTTGTTTTCATTATTATTTTAGTTAGGTCAGGGTGTGACATGGTGTAGTATGTGTTTTTGTATTGTCTAGGGTGTTGTATGGTTTAGGGGGTTAAGTAGAGTAGATGGTTTAGTGTTCAGTGTAGGTGTTTAGGAAAGTCTATGGTTGCCTGAATTGGTTCTCAATTAGAGACAGCTGGTTATTGTTGTCTCTGATTGGGAGCCATCTTTAAGGCAGCCATAGGCTTTAGCTGGTTGTGGGTAATTGTCTATGTTGAACCTTCGTTGCTGGTCTGTGCACTTACGTTATTTAGCTTCACGGTCGTTTGTTGTTTTGTTAGTTTATGTAKWGTKYKYKTYKYGTKTTTTYTCTCTYWWAAAAWAWARAGAKRTRTWTTKYRCACRCKSYGCMYYKKKSYYYKSTYKSTSKSWMRWWSWSKMWCGWKMSWSWWYKWSMSASMRASMRRRSMMMRRKGCRSMGYGTGYRMAAWAYAYMTCTYTWTWTTTTWWRAGAGARAAAAMACRMRAMRMRMACWMTACATAAACTAACAAAACAACAAACGACCGTGAAGCTAAATAACGTAAGTGCACAGACCAGCAACGAAGGTTCAACATAGACAATTACCCACAACCAGCTAAAGCCTATGGCTGCCTTAAAGATGGCTCCCAATCAGAGACAACAATAACCAGCTGTCTCTAATTGAGAACCAATTCAGGCAACCATAGACTTTCCTAAACACCTACACTGAACACTAAACCATCTACTCTACTTAACCCCCTAAACCATACAACACCCTAGACAATACAAAAACACATACTACACCATGTCACACCCTGACCTAACTAAAATAATAATGAAAACAAAGATAACTAAGGCCAGGGTGTGACAATAATAGTAATAATTATGTAATATGCAATGGTGCATTTTCAATCAACTGAATAAAATATTTATCTTTAAGTTGACATGTTCCTGCACATTTTGATTGTACCCATTTTCTGGTTTACCTTGTTGACTTTTGTCCTCCATATATCCTATGCATTACATACTTCACATGTCAGATGCATGCATTGGCCAGAAATACATTTGAAAGAGACATACTAAGTGTCTTGCAGACACAGTGCAAAGACACATCTTTACTGTCTTATTCTTTTCTCACCTTCTTTGAAGCCTTCGAGGTGAGACTCACCGCTAACGTGGACACGCCTAGCCCTCTGTGAGAGTGAGGGTATAGCAACAAAAAAAATGAAGCTACCAAAGTGTATAGAGTGGCAAGGTACATCAAAGCACCACAGAGTGGTGGGAGTGTGACAGGGTGGGCTCTCTGTCTTTTTGTAAAGCCATGTGCTACACTGAAGTCAGCTTTGATACATTGGTGGTCCCCTGTCCTTGATGTACAGTTTTTTTCTCTGTTGGGTCACAGAGGAGCTAGTGATGCTCCCCGCTCCCTTTCAAATGAAAATCATCACACATGTGGAGTGATTTTAAAGTATGGGGGCATTTGGGGGTGGAGCTATTATCTAGTCTACTGATTTGCAGGGTTTATAGTCATTCACCAAAGCAAAGTTATCAAATTAACACCGCACTTGAATTCTGTATTATGAGCTCATGAAATACTATTATGAACAAGCCACTTATCATGCACTTATTGTGCATATTTTGAGTGCATGTGACATGTAATTATTAGTTGTTTTCTGTTGCAAAGGTCAAATGTCACAATATGTAACAATATGTACCGACACTGTAATTACACTAATTAACATCATGTATGTTATCACCATGTTATTATATAGGTTTATATAGGTTTATATAGGTGGGACCACTGATGACCATGACAATTTAAAGGTTATTTTTCACTTTCATAACAGATTTATGAAGGCATTCTAGCACCATGCATAATGTGTGGTTGTCAGTAACTGAATCATGCAGGAAGGAATTAAGCCACCTTCGCCACCTTACGATCAAGCAGAGTCAATGGAAGACAGGATATTCACCCAAAAACACCTCAGAAGTTCAAATCATTTAAGTGTAGGCCTAGTTCTACCACCTAAAGAAAACAGCAAAACAAAACGTTGAGGTCGTTCAATCAACATCAATGATTTCATTCTCCATTCAAAATAAATGTTCTACTCCCAGAGGAGACTAGGCTGATCCAGACGTCGGCTGTATTTGGCGTCCGTCGTTGTATTAATATTTCACCCAACTAGCCCAGGGCAATTGAAGACTTCCTCAATATCATCAAATAAGACCCGCAGCTAGGATTGCATCTGAGAGGGTGGGTTTGTAATACGGATATGGTTTGTATTGGTAAAGAGAGGGACATTTCTCACAAGTTGTTTGTGGAAGGGCCTAAGGGTGGAGATCAGAGGGATAGAAGAGGAGATGAGGCTGAGAGCCGCGAGATATAGACAGAGGGTGGATATTTTAGCAAGTTGAGGATAAGTGAGATTAAAAGCAAAACTTCACTAATTCATGCTATTAAAGTGTTTTGTAAGTTTAAAAATATATATTTTTCAGTGGGGTAAGATATATTTTAATCCTAAAAAAGCACAAAATGCTTTAACATACATAAATGTATGTATGTTAAATTTGCAGGAGTACACACACACACACACACACACACAC
>NC_036850.1:3580025-3640692 GCF_002910315.2 Salvelinus sp. IW2-2015 | reverse complement strand
ACACACACACACACACACACACACACACACACACACACACACACACACACACACAGGAATTGTTTCTGTGTGCTACATTGTGTTCCTCTCTTACTACTTCCATTCACCAATACCCATGTCATGCATTGAGATTTTTTCAGGTCCCTTGATCACTATATTCATTCCACTTGGCTGAGGCCATATCTACAAACCCAATGCATTTATTGATTCATGAGTGTTTCACTAGCTGGTCATTGGGCCTAACATTTACGAGACTGATTGACATGAGAGACAAAAAAATCTCAATTACGCCAACCATTGTCAATCAATCCTTATTAGATTACAATTGGGTCTCTAAATTCCGTTCCTACCACTCATTTATTTTGTCTCATTCTCATCTATGCTAGTTTCCCAAATGGCACCCTATTCCCTATATAGTGCACTACATTAGACCAGAGCGATTTGGCCCCTGGTCAAAAGTAGTGTATTATGTAGGGAATAGTGTACCATTTGTGACGCATTCTATGTATGTACTCGATCTCAGCAAGAGGATAAATACCTATTCTGTGTCCATCATTCTTAGGTGATTCATGTGCCATTCTTTTTGTAAAATGGCACATTTGTTTACAATAGACCGTTGACTTTGATTCCAGATCAATTCAACAAGATGCTAGTATTGTGAAAAAAAACTGATAATTGATAGAGGGTGCTTAACACTAGAATCGCCAATGTCATCTTATTGGTGTCATGTGAATTTTTTTATTTTATTACTGTATCTCTAAAAAATATATATATTGAAAATAATATACAGTACCAATCAAAAGTTTGAACACACTAATTGAATGGTTTTTATATATGTTTACTATTTTCTACATTTAAATTTAAACCCTGGAATGAGTAGGTGTGTCCAWACTTCTGACTGGTACTGTATATATTTTCAAAAGAATATATGGGGGATTGGAAATGATGCAGAGAATGTAACTGATAGAAATATGTGGTATGTGCAGTAACAGTCTATTGGAGCTCATTGTTGCTATCCAATTTAGTACTTGGTAGATCTCACAGGCAACCAGCATAACAATTCCACATAACAGTACAAAAGTACATATCATGGTGCACATACCTTATGTGAGAAATAGTTTTGTTCTGAAGTAGTTACTATACTATGCTTCAATGAGTATGAGTCTACAGTTCTCCAACAATGTGTCCAGCCTCTTACCCTTCTACCACAACCTGCCCTTCCATCTATTCATCCATCCATCCATCCCTATCCCCGACACTCTATCCACTGCACCACCCGTCTCCTAACTCATTTCACTCCCCCGGCTCCCCAGAATAGAAGTAATTGATGGGTAAGGTGAAACCCTCCCACCACTGTGTAGCAAATCCCTGAGTATATACTTGCAGTAACACCCCGTTTGAGGCCTGCAGCAGCATGTTGTAATGGTTAGGGAAATGAGCCAGGGTAGAGGAGGTTAGAGGTTAAAGTCCCCTGAAGGGACTTGCTGTTGCCTTATCTGGTGTACTTATCCATCTGTGAAAATGACTGGTGACAATGTGTAAATAATAGAAATATCGGCAAAGCGAAACAAACTAGAAGTGTAAAAACAGGAGTGTAAACAAGACTTAACATATGGTATGACAAGTGATGATCCAGTGTTCATAAGCAAGGGTTATTGTCATATGCCCCTGTGCTTTACTATGGCACAGACAGACACAAACTGAAACACATTTATTATTGACACGATCTGTTAATGAACTCATCTGCCAGTCCTTTCTTTCGCTAACACTCCTGTTTGCTTTGTGTGAGACAAACTGGGAGAGTGCGGACGGCTGCGATTCTCCTGAATAACAAGCTCATCTGTATGCCAATACAACAGCCGGTGAGAAATACAGACGTGTCACCGGTGATATGCCGGAGACATTTCGACTTGTCTAAGGGAACAATGAGCCTAAGCGATAGATGCGCCAGCACTCACGTTGCTTTTTGGGTAATGCATGGGAATCACTTTTTGGCCCCTTGGCAGACGAGTGAATTAGCGTTGCAGGATGAAAAAAGCTTAAGGACACATTGCTTGATTAATTTGGCCTGTGTGGCTGTTAGCTGACGAATATCTCACCAAGCCACGGCTTCAGTAATCGCTGTGCAGGGAAGACGCCACAAAAGGAAGAAGCGTGTCAGATTTAAGAACTATCTGTAGATCTTAGCATTTGGTGGGTTAGCGGGTTCTCTCAAATTGTAACATATTTGATCTGAGGCACGGTCACAAATTCAAAAGACTGCCGTAAACTACATGTTCAATTTACATAAATTCTGTAGATCAAATATTGTACTTATCGTGGCCTACACACCGAGAATGATGCACAAATACAAGTTTTGGTGTGCAACTCTTAACCCCAACGTACTACAAACGCGTACGCTGGGATTTGGGAAGCATGTACAGGTTGTGAATAATTTGGTAAATAAACTAACATGGACTAAACAAGAACCACGAGTAGTGTACAGACATGAAACACAAACAGAGGCGATAACGCCTCGGGAAAGAACCAAAGGGAGTGACATATATAGGGAAGGTAATCAGGCAGGTGATTGAGTCCAGGTGAGTCTGATGAGGCATTGATGCGCGTAACGATGGTGACAGGTGTGCGTAATAATGAGCAGCCTGCCAACCTCATGCGCCGGAGAGGGAGTATACTTGACAAAACCACAGGGACAGAATTAAAACAACGACTAAAACAACAAGCTCCTATCAGCCTTAGCCCCCCGAAGCTTCACAATAGCGATCATTAATAGTCCCAATTAACTCATTACGGAAGCAGAGACTGGAACAAATAAGGCAAACAAGCAAACCCCCACAAGGGATTTGAGTTTGAGAGTGGGCCTTATCAAACACACAGCAGAGGCAGGTAATTCGAGCCAGGCCTAGCGGCAGGTGCTCGAGGGACGAGCAGTACACTGCGCACCGTTCTCCTCCATTTTTGATCAGCTGATAGCTGTTGTGGAGAGCTGGTGCGACGGATTAAGGTTTAGCTTGGAGAGACATGCGGAGGTGGGTGGGTGTACTGTTGAAATGTACCCAGGTGCTGTTTTAAGAAAGAACAGAGTGTGTGTGTGTTGTTGGCCCCAGAATGGGGACGTTGTGAGCTACCCAACAGGAGAACAATTAGAGTCTTGTCTAATTCTTCGATTTGCATGAGCAACAGCAATCTGTTCTGTTCTGTTGTTGGAGGTCTGAGAGGCACTGTTACGCAAATAGTAGGGATGAATTTTATGTGTGGAGCGGGTGTCTGCTTTTGTGTGTGTGTATGTGTGTGTGTTGGGATCATCAAATAGATATTTGAATTGAATGTAAAGCGCTGCATGTTGAAAAATGAGAAAGTAATACAGACAACAATACATTTGCTTGCATCGATGTGACTGAGGGAGACATGCATCTTTTTCCAAAAAGATGACATAAAGTACAGTTAGATAAATGTCTGTGGTGTTCGAAGATTTGTAAAAACCTAGAGTTGAAAGGGGTTGGATTTACACGTTTCTAGGACCATGGTTTCTTGGATAGATATAGTTCTCCACAGTAAACTTTTATCTCTTCTTGTCGGTGTTAAGACTCAGAGCGATGCAGTAGAACTGTTTAAAGGGGAAACTGTGTATCAAACTGAAGGTTGCGACTACCTCCTAAACTTTTCTGTCACTGCTTGTTAGAAGATAAGTTGTCTGCACTTTGTAGTGCAATGGTTCTTAAAGTTTAGTACTCACAGACTACTCTGTTTGCAACTTCTATCTAGTAACTCAGTAAACAGATTTCTGAAAGACATAGTTAATTTAAGAGTTTGGGACATTGTCTCAATTGACTTTTGTCTAAAGTCTGTGCCTAAACAGTTGAGCTCCATGGTGACGCTTGGTCACCTGAGCATATCAATTTAGTGCGGACATCCCATCCCAAGTATTTGTCGACATTCTGTTTCTCTACTTTTACTGACACACAATAGCTGCTGTAACAGTGATTTGCCTGTTCTAATAACCCAAAGTGGAAAACTATAACTCAACGTGTTACTCTTTTGAAGTCCACATCTCATACTACATTTCTTTATTAATGTACACTTCCTCAAAACCTCAAAGCAAGGGTCCCTACTTTTCTGCATCCAGCTTTGAGGAAATTGAATCAGCAGGATTAACCTAATTTAAAGACCTCTCGAGGTTCAAATAGAGCGATACTATCCCCTGTAGCACGCCATCCGTGCATTTAATTCCAGAACATACAGTAACTGGGTTAGCATCCAGAACGGCAGCCGTTAAAATCTCCAATTTAAAACATTTGCAGGGCTTTTCAAACACCCATAGCTGTGTCATCAAAACTTTAGCTATGAAAGCAACAACTGTTTCCAAAGTTCACTGTATTCCCCAGAAGCAAATACAGTGGTAGCTAATTTAACTAAGTGTTTCATTCCAAAGACAAATAATATGAAATAATAAAATATAACATTCATATTATGTAAATAATACATTTAAGCTATTTATTCAGTTGTTTTATTTAGTAATGTTCAACACATCACTGAGAGCATCGTGCTTGGAACACAAAAGTAAATTGAACAAAAAGGAAGCGTAAAGATGTGAGCAAGGAACCTTAGACACTCGATTCAAGGCTACAGAATAATTAAATGTATACTTCACATGCCTTCAATGACAGGCATTTTGGTAAGCTTTTAAKTAACATGTATTTATTGCTTTGATTCTGTTATTGTTTCATTTTTTTTGTTTATAAATATGTGTCTAACTTTTTAAATCTGCACTGTTGGGAATGGGCTCATAAGTAACATTTCACTGTAGAGTCTGCACCTGTTGTATTCAGCACATGTGACCAATAACATTTTGTTTGATTTAAATGAAGTAGGGGGAACAGCAGATGAGAATCTTTAGAGAGAATCAGCTATGTTATCTACATAGATGTGGATGTACAGCACACACTTGAGGTAGACATTGCCCACATAACCACATATCCAGGACCAGATTAGACAACTCCAAATCCTAACCTTCTCTATAAGGAACTATTAGTAGAACCCAAATATTTGATCTTGGATCAGTCTTTAGCCTCAACTTCTACCCACTCCACAGCACAATCAGTACAATCAGACAAACAACACAATCAGACAAACAACTCAGCAATTGCTAGCTTAGACGTTCACTTACCCACTGTGCAGTTGGTGGTGAAGCCCGGTTCGATGGTAGTGGTGAAGTCCGGGTCGATGGTGGCGGTGGCGTCTTGCTTGATCGGCCGGTCGTAACTGGCCTGGATCCGGAAGGGCGTGGTTCCGCGGGATCCCAGGGTGAGGTGGACCACCGCCCAGCTGCCGAGGAGAGAGATGAGCATCAAGATCAGGGCCACTAGTAGACACCCCGGGCGACAGGACCCCCCGTGCCTACTGTTGGGGTAGGGGGTCAGAGCAGGGGACCCCTCTTCCTCCAGCTGAGTTTCCCCCTCCATAGTGGTCTCAGGAGAGGGGGGAGAGGGGGTAGACTGGGTTACCGAAGAGCCTGTGGGGTTCGAGTCTCCGTCCTCCTCCCCTTGCAATTTTGGAGGGTCCCCCTCTTCCTTAGCCTGGTGGTACATGCCCCTTTTCAGTTCCCACCCCTGGGTATTTGCCGCCGGGTTATGGGTGGACAAGCTTTTGGTGGAGACTCTTTCTAAAGCTGACAGGTGGCGTGCGTAGATGACACCCTGCACCACAGTGCGAGAGGTGGCTGAAATGGAGTGTGCAGGTGTGTGTGTGTGTGTCAGAGTGAGAATGGATGTGTGCACACTTCACACACCAATGCTAGCTCCTGTGTGCAAGTTAGGGGCAAAGGAGATCCTGAAGCGAATGCTCTCCCCAGCCAGTCACCGCCTGCCTTTGTGTAGTTCAACGTGGTCTATAATTTTATTAAGCAAATTGCGGCTTATTTTACTTTGGCTCCGGGCTACTGACCAATGATTCATCCCTCCCTCCCTCTTTCTCTCTCTCTCTCTCCTTCCTCCCCTCTCTCTGTCCAATCATCCACCATAACCATGTGCGTTTCCTGTCATATTTACCTATGACACATGTGGCCTCTCCCCTCTCTATTGGATCAACATGAGGAAGTACAGTAGCTGTGGATGTGGCTACTTAGTAAACACTCAATTGCAAACGTGCACATGCACGCACAACACACACACACAGACACACACACTTACTGTAGGTACTTAAATTKATGTATATGGTTAACTCGTGTTTCCCATACATTGTACATAATTTAACATTTTTGTGACATCACTGTTGTTTAATGTTTAAAATACAGGATAATCATTAGTTAATCAATTGAAATCTTAATGTTTTAATAACGTAACAAAAAAATCAGTCTTAACATTACATGTCTTTTGACAGAATGATTGTCAATTCTTAATTTAATTTTGTGTACAGTACCAGTCAAAGGTTGACACACCTATTATTTCCAGGTTTTTCTTTATTTTTACTATTTTCTACATTGTAGAATAAGAGTGAAGATATCAAMACTATGAAATAACACATATGGAATCTTTTAGAAACCAAAAAAGTGTTATTTTATATTTGAGATTCATAAAAGTAGGCACCCTTTGCCTTGATGACAGCTTTGCACACTCTTGGCATTCTCTCAACCAGCTTCATGAGTTACGTCTGCTGCAGAGGATACGTTCTTTAGAGTTACCAGCCTCAGAAATTGCTAGCCCATATAAAAGTAAGAGACACATCTCAACCTCAACTGTTCAGAGGAGACTGTGTGAATCAGGCCTTCATGTTTGAATTGCTGCAAAGAAACCACTACTAAAGTACACCAATAAGAAGAGACTTGCTTGGGTAAAGAAACATGAGCAATGGACAATAGACAGGTGGACATTTGTCCTTTGATCTGAGTCCAAATTTCACATTTTTGGTTCCAACCGCCGTGTCTTTGTGAGACGCAGAATAGGTGAATGGATGATCTCTGCATGTGTGGATCCCACCATGAAGCATGGAGGAGGAGGTATGATGGTGTGGTGGTGCTTTGATGGTAACATTGTTGGTGATTTATTTAGAATTCAAGGCACACTTAACCAGCATGGCTACCACAGCATTCCGCAGTGAAACGCCATCCCATCTGGTTTGCGCTTAGTGGGACTATAATTCGTTTTTCAACATGACAATTACCCAACACACCTCCAGGCTGTGTAAGGGCTATTTGACCAAGAAGGAGAGTGATTATAATTGTTTTTTAGTTTTTTTTGGAGTGCTGCATCAATGACCTGGCCTCCACAATAACCCGACCGCAACCCAATTGGGATAAGTTGGACTGCAGAGTAAAGAAAAAGCAGCCAACAAGTGCTCAGCATATGTGGGAGCTCCTTTTAACCTTTCACGAGCCTCTACCCCGGATCCGGGAGCACCCCCCACACCCCCCACACACTAATTAGCATACCTAGCATAGCTTCAAAAGTAGATAGTAGCATCTAAATATCATTAAATCACAAGTCCAAGACACCAGATGAAAGATACAGATCTTGTGAATAAAGCCACCATTTCAGATTTTTAAAATGTTTTACAGGGAAGACAAAATATGTAAATCTATTAGCTAAACACGTTAGCAAAATACACCACTATTCTAACTCCATCAGTTTCTTACTCCTTCAGTGCTATCACCAATTCGGCTCAACTAAGATATTGATATCCACTAACCAAGAAAAAACCTCTTCAGATGACAGTCTGATAACATATTCATGGTATAGGATAGTTTTTGTTAGAAAAAAGTGCATATTTCAGGTAGAAATCACAGTTTACAATTGCACCCACCATCACAAATCGACTAGAATTACTAGATAGAGCAACGTGTATGACCAATTTACTCATCATAAAACATTTCATAAAAATAGACAAAGCATAGCAATGGAAAAGACCCAGTTCTTGTGATTTCAGACCATATTTCAGATTTTCTAAGCGTTTTTCAGCGAAACACATAAATCGATAAGTTAGCATACCACATGTGCAAACGTTACCAGAGCATCGATTCCAGCCAAAGAGCGCTATAACGTAATCACCGCCAAAATATATTAATTTTTTCACTAACCTCTTCAATTCTCCGATGACACTCCTTAACATCATTTTACAATATACATATACAGTTTGTTCGAAAAGGTGCATATTTAGCCATACAAAACCGTGGTACACAATAAAAATACTAGGAAATCAAGCCTCAATATGTCTGACGTCATCTATCAGAGTGATCTAGTTTAATTGAAAGCTAATCATATACTTGACTAAAAAATACAGGGTGACAGCAATCGAAAGACAAATTAGTTCTTAATGCAACCGCTGATTTACATTTTTAAAATTATCCTTACTTTTCAATACAGGGTTGGCCAAGTGAAGCTATACCAAAACAAATGGCGAAATAGCTTTAAAAAATTTCGACAGAAACACGATTTATCATTTTAAATATTGCTTACTTTGAGCTGTTCTTCCATCAGATTCTTGGGCAATGTATCCTTCTATGTTATAAACGTCTTTTGGTCGATAGATGTCCTCTGTCCTTCGAAATGTCCACCACCAACGACCGACACCCTAAAACGTGTCCAAACTTTCAGAGTGCACGACAAAAAAATTCCTCAGAATCGCACTAAACGGATATAAATTGCTATAAAACGGTTCAAATTCACTACATTATGATGTTTTTAACAACTATAACGACGAAAACATGACCGGAGAAATATTGCTGGTTAGAAAACGATTTGGAACGAGGCAGTCCGATGGCCTTCACGCTTGAGGCGCACGTTGAGAAAGGGGGTCTCTGTACATTTTGGTCATTTATAATGGCTGTGAACGTCCCACGATTTCATTGAAAACGTGATGACGTACAGACACCCAGAGGAAGACGTAGGCAGTGTCGGTTTCTTCATAGCATTCACTGTGGCCTTATAAACAGACCCCAGATCAGAGGTAAACATTTCTGAAATCTGAACCCTGTCATGAAAAGTGCTGTAGAAATTGTTCTGTACCACTCAGAGACAAAATTCCAACTTCTATAGAACTAGAAGTGTTTCTTATCCAATAATAACAATAATATGCATATTGTACGATCAAGAATTTAGGCCGAGGGGCAGTTTAATTTGGAGACACAAATATGCTAATGCGGAACAGCACCCCCTATAGTTGCAAGAAGTTAAGACTATTGGAAAAACATTCCAGGTGAAGCTGATTGAGAGAATGCCAAGAGTGTGCAAAGCTGTCATCAAGGCAAAGGGTGGCTACTTTGAAGAGTCTGGAATGTAAAATATATTTTGATTTGTTTAACACTTTTTTGGTTACTACATGATTCCATGTGTGGTATTGCATAGTGTTATTCTACAATGTAGAAAATAGTAAAAATAAAGAAAACCTTGAATGAGTAGCTGTGTCCAAAATGTTTACTGGTACTCTGTGTGAACTGCTTCGACTGGGAAGCATGCAACAGGCTTTACCAGGCAAAAGCGTGTCTGTGACGGCAAATACAGCACAGCTGTATGGGCTGCTTGTCCAATCAGCATCCAGGATCCAAACAACCCGTTTTATAAATCTCATTTAGACTCTCAGAGGCTGCGTCCCAATGGCACCCTATTCCTACATAGCACACTTCATGTTACCAGAGCCCTATGGGCCCTGGTAGAAAGTAGTGCACTATATAGGGAATAGGGTGCAATTTGGAACGTATGTCTCAGAAGGGACTGTAATGATAACGACCTGTCACTGAGCTTTAAACAAATGGACCTTTGCGGCTCTGTGTAGTCCTGCGTTTCTCAAAGCCCATGCATAGACCACAATTTACCCTCATTGTACGGAAACAAAAACAGACGGAAGACTCAGTTAGCTAGACTACTGCCCGTTTCCAATTAATCTAATACATTTCATCATGCTATTCATAATTTTGTTATTTTTAGAGGGGGTTTATTTTGGATAATGCGCTCTCGCTCTGTTTGTGTATATTTGGTGGGTTGGGGTTGTTAAGGTCGTAATCGGATTGGCCATGTTTGTTTGTCATTAGCTTTTTATCCATACACATTAGTTTACGGTGTCATTGACTGTAATGTGCTAGCAAGATGAACTCTTGCCCACCATCCTTTGTCTATGGTAATAACAGTATAGTATTTGACTGGTACAGTAGGTAATAGTAGATAAGGTAAATATTCAGGTCAATGTGAATGCAGCACATCATTGAACATTTATATGGAAATATTTGGATGTCTGGAAGCTTTAAATAGATGTGGCGTGCTGTTGGCCACTGTCTTGAAACTGTACACACATACACTGCTGTCTCAGCTGACAGCACTGCAGCACTGGCATCACAGTGAAGTCCCCACAGACTTTTCCTACCTTGAAGAGACATGTTTCATTCAGAGGCCATCATGAAGTCAACAGGACATAATGATAGACCTGTCACTCCAGGCAGTCTTGTTTTGCACTGTTTGTGTGTGTGTGCTTTTGTGTGTGTGTGTGTGTGAGAGAGAGAGAGAGMTAGAGAGAAAGAGTGCAAGAGAGAGAGAGAGAGAGTGTTTGTGTGTTTTGCAACACTGCAGGACTATCAGGGTCACAGTTTAAGGACTCTTCCCCCTGTGTGAAATGTATTTGTTCTTCTCAGGACTTGATTGCCTTGTCACAGCATGATTTACATGCAAACTGCTCTGACTTGCAAAACAATCATTCTCCATTCCCATTTTATCAGTAGATTATGAAAATAATGTACAGTCCTAGTACAACAATCCAAACAACATAAATTGACAGGGAAATAAATCGGAACCAAATATTTCCGTGTCAGGCAAAATAACATTTCCCTCAAGTAATCCTTCTATAATTTTCCTGCATTTATTTTAAAAACAATGTGATACTGAGGTTACCTTGTATCATATAGTTGTGTCGTTTAGTTCGACTGCACGACTAGGCTCCAAAGAAACAGCCACGAACTGTCCTGTATCACTGCCCGTACGAACCGCCACTACCCACTGCTGTCAGACTGTACRATAACTCAAATGTTTTTCCCACCCCAAAACATGTTTAACAATCACTATTTAACATTTCAGTTTCCAATGTGAAAAATGTCCTGCAATGTTTTAAGTGTCCTGTATTCTATTTTATGAAATGTATTATTATATTTTAAGTTTGTTTTTTCTTTTGCTATTCTCTACACAATTTCATTATGATGTATATTCTGCCGTTTTATCTGAGCAAGAATCAATAAACTCAAACTACTTCAACATGTAATCATAAAGTATTGCCAATGGCAGCACTGAATGCAACACTGAATGTTGCATCAATCAATCAAATGTGAATTGTACTGTAAACTGTACAGCAGTTTACATTATAGCAATTATTATAATGCAAACTTTATAGTCTGGCAGAATCAAGCTAAATCCACACTAAAGTCCATGACAGCAACAATATAATTGGTTAAAGCACAACCATTCTAGGTTCATGTCCCAGTAACTCAAAGGGGTTAACTACCCAGTAGAGTCCCAGTATGTATCTATAGCAACAGGGGAGGATTTATAGCCTAGTATGGAGACATGGCTTAATATTATAATGGAATTTTCCCTCAGACACACATACAGCCAACCAGACTTTGATCATGCAGGGACTGTGGATGGTTAACATCACATTGGATTTATATATCCCTGAGATGAAATCGATTGAAATCGAGGTGGCTGGAAGAGGTCTGGAGGTAGAGGAGGTGGTTTGGAAATTGCAGGATCAGGGTATCTATTAAAGCCACATTGATTTTGACTGTCCAATAGCATACTGCACAACAAGTGGGGCCTGGCGCGCAGAGAAAACCGTTGATAAGATCGACCGCTTTGACAAGCCAGACTGTGTGAATGCTACTTCCTCAAAATTATATGGGACACATTTTAATGTTATCTGTCGAGGGGGCTGGGAACCTGCCCCTCCTTCAACCGGGGCATGCGATTGGGTGAGAAAAGGTGAGGGGCATGCGGTGGTTGGGTTTGCTCTGTATAGTCAAAGGAAAACCAATAGAAAATGCTAAATCTGACATGCTCAACTCAAAGTTCTGCAAATAACTAAATCTTCCATTCAAAGTTTCATTCAGATGAAAGGTGAGTACAACTGTTTTGACTGTTTGTTGTTGTCGTGACATCGAGCAGCATCTAAAATCGCATCTCTCATTGAACTATGGACCTTTATTTCCCAGAATTCATGAAAATAACATAGTTTACTGACCACTATGAAGCTTCACTCAAGGTTAAGCGTTAGCAAAGTTGTTCACAGCTGAGTCACAAAAGCGATTTGTACCGCCTTTCTATGCTAAGCAAATTAGCTAGTGTGAGAAAGCAACAGTCAAAGCGAACCCTCAGCTATTTCATTGTATACAATTTTCACAGAGGATGAAATGGAAGCGAAACAAACAAACCGGGAAGGAAAAAAGGAGCGACTCACACTACTAGTGAGTCGGCGAGGGATTTGTGTTGGGGTGGCAATTTCACATGCCCTAGAAACACCAACAGAAGCACAGCAAGCGTTGAGACAGGCAGGAACACACAGTCAATGCCCCTCTCTCCAACTGATTCAGGCCGTGTGAGACAGCAAGCCTGGCTCAAAATGAAAGAGAGAAAGATCGAGGAGAGAGAGAGAGGAATATGAAGAGAGATAGTAAGAGACACAGAGAGAAGGATGGAGAGAGATTTGTAGGCTCTGACAGCCCTAGGAAGATGAGGAGAGGCTAAACTTCCATTGAGCTCCAAGTAGACCCCCATGTCACAATTGACAAAAACCTTTCAAGACCAAGCCATTTTGTCTCTTTGGGTTCCATCTCATGGTCAGGGAACCACCTGGCTTCAATATGATACCCTTTTCACAATACTGAGCAGTCAAATTCAGCAGTATTGTGCTGGCCTGGTTACACATCCACCAGAAAGGTATTGTACAGGCATTGTCCTTTCCAGCAAAGTTCCAGCAACTATGGTGGGTGTAGAGAGGAAGCAAGAAAATGTATTAAAAAATATATACTGTATATCTGAGCCAGAACAGAATGGTTCAGGTCGGCACGCTATTGTGAAAAGGGAATGAGTCAATAGCTAGTTCTTCCTAGACCTCCCGATACAGAGACACAGTCCATCCCTAATCTTAGACCTAAAAGACACAGGAAAAAATAGAAACAGCACTGACTGTCAATATGCCAGGCTAAGTGGTCAAATTGAGCGACATTGACATAAATTAATAGTGTTTAAGGAATCAAAAGGTGGACTAAATAAGAAGACAAGTGTGGGAACGATATGAATGACAAAAACACAACTGACAGTAACTGTCATCCCACGTGGATGGTGTGTGTGCGTCACCCACAAGAAGACAGGTGAAGTCACAGTAGCTGGTGGTGTGTGTGTGTGGTTACTTAAGTGAATAAATAAATCGGGTCCTTGTGAGTTGGCGCTCTCCAGGCCAGCTGCTGAATGTTAAGGAAGTGGGAACTGACAGGATGCTAGCGGTGGCTGTCATCGTGCTTCTGTCGCCTGTATCTTGTATCTGCGGGGCTAATCTGGGAAGCGTTATAGTGGCAGGGCTAATCACATTAGACCTGTAATTGGTTTGCAATGCGACATGCATCTGGGCCCATATGCTAAATGCTACCTATATAGCGCTCTGGGAAGTTGGAAAGGGCTCAGAGGGTAGAGAGGATTGGCTGTTTTTCAAACTAGTTTCAGCTGGTATTTGCAAAGGAAATGGTACTTTCCTACAAGTAATTCAACCAAATTGATAACTACCGGTTCTGTGTTGGTGACACTTCATTTCAGGCATGTTTCAACTGGTTTTTAATTGGTATTTACTAGGAAAATGTGTGGTAAGAAGGATTATGTTCTGGTGCTTACCCTAAACTGAAGTAAGTCAACCAAATTGGTAACTACTGTACCTGCTACTAACTGGTAGGAAATGCATGTTTCAATGAATCCCAATGACACTGACATGTAATGTAACGTGTTATCATGTAAAGTTAATAGCACGTACATAGAAGACTATAAAATAAAGTTGAACCCTCAATGGGTTTTATAGCAATCCCAGCAAACCGGAAACATTCCCAGAGTATTTGTTAAGATTCCCATTAAGTTCTAGATAAAACTCTATCTAACATTAGGATGATAACATCCACAAAACATTTAAAGAATGTTTTTGCAAAGAAAAAATATATGCCTAAATGTTTTAAATGAAATATCCTTGGAATCAAATCAAACTGCACTGTATTTGTCACATGCGCCGAATATATCAGGTAAATAACAATTTGGTCTTAACTGACTTGCCAAGTTAAATAAATGTTAAATTATAAAAATAAATAAAATACAACAGGTGTATACTTTACTGTGAAACGTTTAAATACATTTAAACTCGGTTTTTCACAATTCCTGACATTTAATACCAGTAAAAATTCCCTGGCTTAGGTCAGTTAGGGTCACCACTTTATTTTAAGAATGTGAAATGTCAGAATAATAGTAGAGAGAATGATTTATTTCGGCTTTTATTTCTTTCATCACATTCCCAGTGGGTCAGAAGTTTACATACACTCAATTAGTATTTGGTAGCATTGCATTAAATTGTTTAAATTGGGTCAAACGTTTTGGGTAGCCTTCCACAATAAGTGGACGCTCCTGACAGAGCTGGTGTAACTGATTCAGGTTTGTAGGCCTCCTTGCTCGCACACGCTTTTTCAGTTCGGCTTTGTGATGGCTACTCCAATACCTTGAATGTGTTGTCCTTAAGCCATTTTGCCACAACTTTGGAAATATGCTTGGGGTCATTGTTCATTTGGAAGACCCATTTGCGACCAAGTTTTAATTTCCTGACTGATGGCTTGAGATGTTGCTTCAATATATCCACAACATTTTCCTACCTCATGATGTCATTTATTTTGTGAAGTGCATCAGTCCCTCCTGCAGCAAAGCACCCCCACAACATGATGATGCCACCTCCGAGTGTCATAGTAAAGGGTCTGAATATTAATCATGTTATTTCTAACTTCTGTTGACTCCAAAATGACGGATATTTCTTTGGCTGGATTGGGCTCTGAGCGCCATACTCAGATTATGCTTTTTCCGTAAAGTTTTTTTGAAATCTGACACAGCGGTTGCATTAAGGAGAGTCTCTCTTTAATTCTGTGAATAACACTTGTATCTTTTATCAATGTTGATTATGAGTATTTTTGGGATTTCTGTGGTTATCTGCAAAAACACCGGAAGTTTTGGGATCAAAACATTACTGCACGTAATGCGTCAATGTAAACTGAGATTTTTGGATATAAATATGCACATTATCGAACAAAACATACATGTATTGTGTAACATGATGTCCTATGAGTGTCATCTGATGAAGATCATCAAAGGTTAGTGATTAATTTTATCTATATTTCTGCTTTTTGTGACTCCTATCTTTGGCTAGAAAAATGGCTGTGTGTTTTTTTGACTTGGCTCTGAACTAACATAATCATATGTTGTGCTTTTGCTGTAAAGCCTTTTGGAAATCGGACACGATGGGTAGATTAACAAGATGTTTATCTTTCATTTGCTGTATTGGACTTGTTAATGTGTGAAAGTTACATATTTCTCAAAAATAGTTTTGAATTTCCCGCGCTGCCTTTTCAGCGGAATGTTGTCGAGGGGTTCCGCTAGCTTGTTAAGCTGTGGCCAATGGGAGAGTGGACCTGGTGTTAACGGGAGGCCTGGGAAAAAAAGAGAGGGAGAGAGACGTTGAGAAAAGGATGGACATTACATTATGACCGTTGGTGAAGAAGAATTATAAAATTAGACGATAAACATAGAACAAAACCCATACCTACCGAGTTTTGAAGGGAAATACCGATTTTATTTTATAAGAGAGTTGTTATAATTTTGTTAAGAAAGACTTAGTAAAGACTGAAGTTACCGTCTCATCGTGGAGGTATTGGATGGACAGCCTTGAGGTTAGCCTAGCATCGTGTGAAACCGAGAGAGAATTGCTTGGGAAAGATTAACGAGTTCATGTTCCCATGGGATATTGGTTACTGCCCTTAGAGTACGGTCTGCATTGATTAGCTGTGCTTGCTGTGGATCTTGTGAGGAAATCTGCAAGGAACTGCCATACTTCACTGAGGGAATATCTACGAGTAGTGAGTAACCACAACGGTGGGGTGCTTCTAGACTTTATGTGTGTCGTCATTWTTTTTATAGCTCCAACGCACACCAACGGGGTTAAGCAAGCTTGAAATTATTTGGACATGGGTTGTGCACGACTCATTGGGGTTTATTATTTTTATTTATTTTTTAATGTGGTGCTTTGAAAATGTAATAATACACATATTGAACCTTATGTTTGTTGCATTGGTGGAGTCATTTACTGTTTCAAATTGAATTGTGAGAATCAAATTCGAGCCTGGTGAGAGGGTTGCATAGACACACAGCATAAACCACCGTAAACAGAACAATACAATCAAATGGGTAAACAAAACCCAGTACACACCAGCATAACGTGCACAAGCACTACAATAAACAATACCGGACAAGGACATGGGGGGGAACAGAGGGTTAAATACACAACATGTAATGATGGAATTAAAACAGGTGTGTGGGAAGACAAGACAAAGCAAATGGAAAATGAAAGGTGGATCGGCGATGGTTAGAAGACCGGTGACGTCGACTGCCGAACGCTGCCCGAACAAGGAGAGGGACCGACTTCGGAAGAAGTCGTGACAATTCTTCCATTTTAGCCTTCTAAGACATGACTAACCCAGGTATATACTGGTAACTGGGTAATTCACTATCACTTCACCCATCATCTTTAAATTTTGTGTACTTCTGGACCCATATTTTCACTGGTGGCACAGAGGATAAAAGACCTGACTTGGGAACCAGACATTGCAGGTTCAAATCCCATGTTTAGATTGTCAACATATGCAGTCTAAAAAATACGGTTGTGTGTATAAGATGAAATCCTGTTCAAATGTCCTATGAATTAAATATATCACCCTCAAATGTGAATTGCCTTTAAATCTTGAGAGAAACATAGCGGGGATGTATTCCAATCTGCTTTCTTATTCTTTAAGGAGCTACCGATTTGCATGCGGAGAATGTTGTGGTAATAGTAGGTCAAACTTAAATATAGCATTCTCTAAATGTTCTTGAAATGTTCCGAGGACCTCCAAGACAAGGTAAAATGTAAGTTACGTGAACATCTATCAAATATTATGTTAAACCAAAAACAAATATGCTATGAACATCATAAAAATTTACTTATTTGGAAATTGTGGAACATTTTGCAACATAGTGTGAAATTTCTGTTTAACCTATGTGAATATCACAAGAACATTCTTTCAAGATAACTCCCATAACTTAATTAAATGTTCTGGGAACCTTTAAAGAACTTAGAGCAGATGTTCTGTCAACATTCTTACAACATTATAGCAATGTCCTGTGCAACCTAACTTAAACATTGTATGAATGTCATCATAACTGAGCATATTTTGTGTTTTGGGAACCTATCTCTTGTAATGTACCCACATTGTTCCCACAACCTAATTACATGTTCTGGGAACATTTAAATAAGGCTGTTCTTTCAACATTCTTGGAACATCAAAGGAATGTTTTGTGCACCCTAATACAAACATTATCTGATTTGGGAACATATCTCACCAGCAGCCTCTGGTAAGACAAGGGGCGGGGAACTATGCATATTTGTAAACAACAGCTGGTGCACGATATCTAAGGAAGTCTCAAGGTTTTGCTGGCCTGAGGTAGAGTATCTCATGATAACCAGTAGACCACACTATCTACTTAGAGAGTTTTTATCTGTATTTTTTGTAGCTGTCTACATACCACCACAGACTGATGCTGGCACTAAAACTGCACTCAATGAGCTGTATACCGCCATAAGTAAACAGAAAAATGCTCATCCAGAGGCAGCGCTCCTAATGGTTGGGGACTTTAATGCAGGGAAACTTAAATCAGTTTTACACAATTTCTATCAGCATGTTAAATGTGCAACCAGAGAGAAAAAACTCCAGACCACCTTTACTCCACACAGAGACCGGTACAAAGCTCTACCTTGCCCTCCATTTGGCAAATCTGACCATAATTCTATCCTCATGATTTCTGCTTACAAGCAAAAATTAAAGCAGGAAGCACCAGTGACTCGGTCTATAAAAAAAAGGTCAGAAGAAGCAGATGCTAAGCTACAGGACTGGAATTTGTTCCGGGATTCTTCTGATGGAATTGAGGAGTATACCACATCAGTCACTGGCTTCATCAATAAGTCCATTGATGACATCGTCCCCACAGTGACAGTACATACATACATATGTTGGCCATAAGCGACATGCTTGCCCGAAAAGGGAGAAGGCAGAGGGAGGGGCGCAGGTGGTCCTCGTAACGCCTGGGCCCACTGATGTAGGGAGAGGTGAGCCGACAATGGTAGAGCAGCCACTAGCACCTGTTGCTGAGGAACAAGTTGTCCGTGTTGAGGGCACGGAGTTGCAACTTGTACCAGAGGGAAATGTTATGCAGAAGAAAAATATTGTTGTAGAAGGTAAGGATGGATCTGAAGAGCCATTTCCTCAGACTGGTGAGGAGGTGCCCAGTACGAGTGCTGGGGTACAGGAGGGGGTTCATGTGGAGCTAATCTCCCAGGTAGTGGAGGAGTTGCCCACTATGAGTAATGGGGTACAGGAGGGGGTTCAGGTGGGGCTAGATTCCCAGGTAGTGGAGGAGATGCCTGGTACGAGTGATGGGCTGCAAGTGGGGAGTGTTGAGAGGGATGTGGTAGAAGGGAGTCAGGGCTCTGTGGCCTCAGTTGAGGAGGATCAGGAGAAGGATATGGATATCTCTATTGATAAGATAGCAGCTGGTGATGACTCAATTTACAATCTAGAGGAAGTAAATGGGTTCCTGGATCAGAATTTTGGCCGATTTTTTTAATGTTGATAAGTTTGTGAGGTCAGCTGTGATGTTACAGAAGACGATGGGGTTAGACCAGTTGAGTGAGAAGAAGCGTTTTCAATTGAGGAAATTTGGTACTGCTGTCACAGCAGCAAAAGGTAGTTGGAAACATGGTCAGGTTGAGAGAAAATTAAAACAATGATGATGATCATGCCTCATAGGGTGTCTTTTTCCTCTTTGGTCTCTGTGGTTTCTTCTCTGTGGTTTCTTCTGCTCTTCCTTTCTCTTTTCTATATGGAGGTACTAAGGGTAGGTTCTCTCAATATTAATGGGGGAAGGGACAGGAATACGAGGGCTTCGGTATTAGAAGTAATAAAACAGAAAAGGCTTAATGTAGTTTTTCTACAGGAGACACATAGTGATGAGGCTAATGAGGTTGACTGGGGTATGTGGTGGGAGGGGCAGCATATACTCAGTCATGGTACTAATTTCAGTGCTGGGGTGGCAATTTACTTTTCCTCAGGCTTAGGGGTGACTGTGGTATCGGCAACAGAGATTGTCAAGAGATGGGTTTTGTTGGTCAAGGTGGATATTATGGGTTTCTATTTTTTTTTTTWATGTTTATTCTCCTAATGAGGGTACAGAGCGTATTGCTGTATTTGATCAAATTAAGGAAACCTTAAGACAGTGTGACCAAGATGGGTGTATGGTTTTAGGGGGGGACTGGAATTGTACAGTAGATTTTACTGTTGACTGCACTGCTGAAGAACCTCATCTGTGGTCAGCTACTTGTCTGTCTGGTCTATTAACTGAGTAGCTTTCTGATGTGTGGAGAGTAAGGAATGCAAAAGTTAGGCAGTACAAATGGTTAAAAGTTAATGAAGGTCCTGTCAGGGCAGCAAGGTTAGACAGGTTGTATGTATCTGAGCATTACTGTAGTAGGGTTGGAAGGTGTGATATATACTCCTGTGGGTTTCTCTGATCACCATATTGTTAGTGTTGATATTCACCTGTCCACGAAGGTCATCACCTTACTGGTATTGTAATGTTAAGTTGTTACATGATGCCATGTTTTGTGAAAGGTTTTTGTTGTTTTGGGACAAATGGAAGGTTACAAAAGGGAATTTTGAGTCCTTGAGAMAATGGTGGGAGGTTGGGAAGGCCCAAATACGATTGTTTTGTCAACAGTATACTGCCCTGTCTCGTATTGAAGTTAAAGAGACTATCAGGGCCCTTGAACAGGACATCAAATCTATTGAATTGAAGTTGTTCACTCAGAATGACCCTGGACTAGTTATGAACTTACAGGACAAGAGACATGAACTGAGGTCATTTTTACATGAAAGAGTGAAGGGTGCCTTGATTAGGTCTTGTTTTGCTACCCTCAAGGATATGGATGCTCCTAGCGCTTAAAAAAAAAAAACTAGCGAGGCTTACTGGTTTCTCTGTGCCAGGAGTAATGATAGCACTGTCTGCGTATGCAGATGACGTGACAGTTTATATTACAGGGGCTGAGGATGTTAAGGTTCTCTCAAACACGTTAAAGGTGTATGAGGGGGCCTCCTTAGCTAGAGTCAATTGGGAAAAGAGTGAATCGCTGTGGGCAGGTCAGCTTCAGACGGGGTCTGCTCCACAGTTACCAGGGGGGCTTCAGTGGGGCAGAGATTGGATGAAGACTTTTTTTTTTTTTCTAGGCTTTGATGTATTTCAGAAAAATAACTGGGAGGGTKTAGTGGAGAAAGTTTGTGCCAGACTGTCAAGGTGGAAATGGGTGCTACCCCAGCTGTCTTATAGGGGAAGGGTACTGGTAGCTAATAATCTTGCTGCCTCTACCCTGTGGCACAGACCAATGATTTTACAGCTGATACAAGAGCTTCAGAGGACCCTTGTCAATTTCTTCTGGTCTGGACAACACTGGATTAAAGCTGCAGCCCTGTACCTGCCACTGCACGAGGGTGGGCAAGGCCTGGTGGACATTTCTTCCAGGATCATGGCTCCTGGCTTCAAGCAGCTCAGAGACTGTTGTACAGTGACGGTTCTAGCTGGGTCGACACAACCTACACATTGATGAAGAGAGCGGGCTGTTTTGGCTTAGACAAGCACCTTTTCCTCTTAAAGCTGGAGGGGGGTGATTTGTCTGGCCTGACTCCATTTTATGAGTCTGTTATGCAGGCTCGGAGAGTTCTTGTCAAGTCCCGTAAGGCCGGCATGCCACCAGGGATGTGGCTTTTTGAAGAGCCTCTTTTTTACAACACTGCCATCCAGTCCCGTACTCTGGGTTCAACCAGCCTACGTTCAGCCTACGTTCAGGTGTGGGGTGTACTAAGATGGTCATGTCATGTGGCGTAGGAGCAGATCGTTGGAGGAGCTGGGAGAAAGAGCGGGGATCCGATCATCTCGCCTACTGAGGAAGGTTGTCGCTGAGGTCTGTGATTCCTTGCCAGTACTTCATCTGCAGTATGTGACTGACACTTCCAATTCAGATCGGTGGAAGGAGGGTCTGGATTATGTGTTCCCTGCACTGATTGTTAGTGCTGCGGCGGGGGCATTTGAGGAGGACGTGGAGATGCTGCTTTCATTCGATATCCCGGAGCTGGGGGAGTTCAAGGAGGTGGGAAAGAAGGCCCTGTACAAAATGTGTGTAAAAGTGTCCCACTTCCCTGGAAGGGGTAAAATCGACGAGGTGGGCGGGTGTGTTTGGTCCACGTGCATCCCCAAAAGGCTGTTGGCGGTCTTTTGACAAACTGCCTACTGAAAAGAGGACAGCTGACCTCCAATGGAGGATAATACATGGAGCCATAGCCACCAATATGCATCTGGTACACCTGGATCCGACAGTTGGGGAGGGGTGTCCATTCTGTGCTGAGTCTGGAACTCTGGCACATCTGTTTTTACAGTGTCCCAGGTTGGTCGGGATGATTGACCTGATCACTTCTTGGTTCTCAGCTTTGGGAGAGGTTTCTCTTCCCAACTGTTTATATTTGGGCTAAAGTACAGGTTAAGTCGAAGGGGTGTAATTATGTTGCTTAATTTTGTGTTAGGTGCAGCTAAATTAGCAATATGGAAGACCCGAAAGAACAGCATTCGGGGACAGGGGTCTGTGGATGTGGTGGGAATGCTGGAGGGAATGTTGGAAGCGAGACTGAGATTTGAGTTTGCCTATTACAAACTGGTTAACAATATTGATCTGTTTATGAGTATATGGGGTATTCAGAGTCTGTTGTGTTTAGTTACTATGGAGGAGGATTTGGTGCTGTGTTTTTAATTGATGTGTAACTAGGGTTTTGTATGAGTTTTTATTGTGTTGTGGGTTCCCAGATTATTTAAAACTCAAACTCACTCTCTCTCTCGCTCAAATGTAGAAATCAAGCTGAATAGAAGCTGAAGCAATTCATTATAGTAAGAATAGGTCTGATTACTGTTACATATTTCAGCTAGCACATCAATTATAAACAGTTGCAGATCTATGCCTGCGCCTAAAACTTAGCCAGGATAGCCTTTCATAGCCTGACACCTCACACTAAATTCTTCCGCTGCTCTGTCATTGCTACAGACTTTACTCTAAATCTGCCATAATTGAAAGTCGTTTGGGTGATGCTGTTTGTGGTGAAAACAAAGTCATCAGCAATTGGATCGTCTCTAACCAATCACAGTATCAAAGCCAATTACATACTTGGAAAACGATGCTTCACCCATGACTGTTCTGGCTCTGGCCCAACCCATCGGTTTCTGGGACCCATTATGACGGCCTCGAATGTGTTTTCATTTAGTAAAGGGTCATGGAGTATGGTCAGATCCAGACTCCTTGTGGAAAACCATTATTCCAAAAGGCTAAAAGGTGTTGGTGTTGTACTAAGGTTGTTTAATATTTTTACAAGGGGCTCACATTTAATTACATTTCATGCACTCGATCACCTCACTTTTCAAAAAAAGAAATCCATTAAACAGCATATCAACTTTGTATGGCCTTACTTCAGARGAGGAGAACCTACATATGATGGATTTACAGTTGGGTACTGGGGTCTTATAGGAACTTCTTGTCAATATGGGGGCGCTGTTTTCACTTTGTAAAAATTCGTTCCCAAATTAAACAGCCTCGTACTCAATTCTTGCTCGTACAATATGCATATTATTATTACTATTGGATAGAAAACACTCTCTAGTTTCTAAAACCGTTTGAATTATATCTGTGATTAAAACAGAACTCAAGTTGCAGCTAACTTCCTGWCAGGAAGTGAGAAATCTGAAATCGGGCACTCTGTTCCAGGGTCAGTTTATTAAATTGCATGTAATCTATGAGTCGACATGCACTGCATACGATTTCCCCTAGATGTCAGTAAGCAGTGAGAATTGGAATGGGGTTGCTAGGTAGATCTGAGGCCATATAAAGGCTCTTGGAACGTGGGGTGCACTCTTTTCAACGTTCGTCATGGCGCAAGACAGACCGCAGGAWGGCATTCTGAAAAGCTCTCGTTATAGGCCTTAGATATATCCGGCTCTGATTTTATTCGATATAGGTGTTAAAAACATCATAATGTAGTTATTTTAAACCGAGTTATATCAGTTTATATCAGTATATTGCGATTTTCGGAATTTTCTTTGTGCTGCGTTATGAAGAGTTGGACACGTCTGGGCCACATAGCTAATGTTTGCTGGTAATTCCTAAGTTGAAGACGACAATCTACAACCGAGCAACGATGATTCTGGACAAAGGATAACTTGCACAAGATTCTGATGGAAGCTCATCAAAAAGTAAGAACTATTTATGATGTTAATTCGTTGTTCTGTTGAAAAATGTTACACTACTATTCCGCCATTAATTTCGGTGCGGTCTCGCTTTAACGCACGCTGTATGTCGTAGTAACGTTAATTTTAAAAATCTAACACAGCGGTTGCATTAAGAACTAATGTATCTTTCATTTGCTGTCCAACCTGTATTTTTTAGTCAAGTTTATGATTAGTTATTGATTAGATTAGGTGCCTCTCCCAAGATTTCTCCCGACATTTTGTTGGCAGCTTGGCTACTATTCTCATTGTATAACCACGATTTGTGCCGCTAAATATGCAAATTTTCGAACAAACAATATATGTATTGTGTAATATGATGTTATAGGACTGTCATCTGATGATGTTTTGAGAAGGTTAGTGAAAAATGTAATATCTTTTGCTGGTTTATTCGCTATCGCTAACGTGCATGAATCAATGCTGCTGTGTGGTTGGCTATTGTAGTAAGCTAATATAATGCTAAATTGTGTTTTCGCTGTAAAACACTTAAAGAATCTGAAATATTGGCTGGATTCACAAGATCTTTGTCTTTCATTTGCTGTACGCTGTGTATTTTTCATAAATGTTTTATGATGAGTATTTAGGTAATTCACGTTGCTCTCTGTAGTTATTCTAGTTGCTTTGGTGAGAATTGTGATGGTGGCTGCAATGTAAAACTATGATTTATACCTGAAATATGCACATTCTTCGAACAAAACATATGCTATACAATACATATGTTATCAGACTGTCATCTGATGAAGTTGTTTCTTGATTAGTGACTATTTATATCTTTATTTGGTCGAATTTGTGATAGCTACCTATGCAGGAAAAAAATGGTGGGAAAAAAAGTATTTTGCTATGGTGGTTAGCTAATAGAAATACATATTGTGTCTTCCCTGTAAAACATTTTAAAAATCAGAAATGATGGCTGGATTCACAAGATGTGTATCTTTCATTTGGTGTCTTGGACTTGTGATTTCATGAACATTTTATTATATGATATCCCTGTGGCTTTAGGCTAGGCTATGCTAGTCAGCTTTTTTGATGGGGGGGATCCCGGATCCGGGTTTGTGACTCGTTAGAGGTTATAGGAAGTGTAGTTTGTTACCATTTGATATTAATGTCAAAGAACATGCAGTGCTTCTGTACTTGCTATGCTTGTAAAGGCATGAATGCTTTGTTACATAAAGGATGCATGAAATGATTGCAGTTAGATGCACTCTCGTGAAGTATGCTATGGAGGATGTGTTGCTGTATATATTCAGAGCCGTATCCCTGTAATGCTAAAGAGAAGATCTTATGTCAAGTGTTATTGAATTTTTGTGGTTGCAGGTTCACTTGGCACTGTCACACCCTGATCAGTTTCACATGTCCTTGTTATTGTCTCCACCCCCTCCAGGTGTCACTTATTATCCCCGGTGTATATATCCCTGTGTTCCTTGTCTCTCTGTGCTAGTTTGTCTTTTTTGCCAAGTTAACCAGCGAGTTTCCTTGCTCCTATATTTTGGTTCTAGTCCTCCTGGTTCTGAGCCTTGCCTGTCTTGACCCCGAATCTGCCTGCTTGACCACTCTGCCTGTTCTGTTTTCAAGCCTGCATATCCCCTTGTACTGTTTGGACTTGGATCTGGTTACTGAACCCCTGCCTGGCCTCACCTCAAGACTGCCTTTTGTCTTGTACTGTTTTGGACTCGGTTTATGAACTCTCGCCTGTCCCCGACCTACCTTTTGCCTACCCCTTGGATTAATAAATATCTGAGCTCAACCATCTGCTTCCTGTGTCTGCATTTGGGTCTCACCTTGTGTCCTTATAGGCACATCTAAAGCCTTTTGTTTTGGGGTGTTCCTATAGGCCACCAAGTGCTAACAATCAGTATGTAAATAATATGTGTGAAATGCTTTATAGTGTATGTTATGTAAACAGAGAGGTCTACTTTCTTGGGGACCTGAATATTGACTGGTTTTCATCAAGCTGTCCGCTCAAGAGGAGGCTTCTTAATGTAACCAGTGCTTGTAATCTGGTTCAGGTTATTAATAAACCTACCAGAGTGTTTACAAACACTACAGGAACAAGATCATCCACATGTATCGATCACATTTTTACTAATACTGTAGAACTTCATTCTAAAGCTGTATCCGTACCCATTGGATGAAGTGATCACAATATAGTGGCTATATCCAGGAAAGCCAAAGTTCCAACAGCTGGGCCTAAAATACTGTATACGAGATCATACAAAATATTTTGCTGTGGATGATGTTAAAAATATTTGTTTATGTTGTGATTAATGAGGAGCATCCAGAAGCTGTACTTGATGAATTTATGAAATTGCTTCTTCTAATTATTGATAAACATGCACCTGTTAAGAAACTGACTGTTAGAACGTAAGGCTCCATGGATTGATGAGGAATTGAAAAACTGTATTGTTGAAAGAGATGGGGAAAAAGGAGTGGCTAATAAGTATGGCTGCACATCTGAGTGGCTTAATTACTGTAAATTGAGAAATGATGTGACTAAACTCAACAAAAAGAAGAATAAACTTTATTATGAAGCCAAGATCAATGATATAAAGAATGGTGGAAAAAATATTGAGTTCTTTAAATTAAATCATCGGCAGAAAGACAATTTCAACTCCATCTTTCATCGACTCAGATGGCTTATTCCTCAATAAACCATTTGATGTTGCCAATTATTTTTATAATTATTTCATTGGAAAAGTGGGCAAACTTTGGCAGGAAATGCCAACAATGAACAGTGAGCAATTGTATATTGCATAAAAAAAACAAATAATGAAAGAGAATCATTGCAAGTTTGAACAAAACAAATGCCAGAAGGTTTGTAAAGGTAGTGTGGGAGAGGTGGAGGAAATGTATTATCGATCAATAATGACAAACCTTCTGGCATTGACAACTTCGATGGAAAGCTAATGAGGATGGTAGCTGACTCTATAGCCACTCTGTCACGACTTCCACCGAAGTCGGCTCCTCTCCTTGTTTGGGCGGCATTCGGCGGTCGACGTCACCGGCTTTCTAGCCATCGCCGCTCCATTTTTCATGCATCCATTTGTTTTGTCTTGTTCCCTGCACACCTGGTTTTCATTCCCCAATCAATCTACATGTATTTATTCCTCTGTTCCCCATCATGTCTTTGTGTAAGATTGTTTGCGTTAAGTGTTTGTTATTGACGCGCCAGATGCTTTCTTTTTTCCGTGGTATTTCACGAAGATGTTTATTGTTAAACATAATTCTTGTGACTGTTTTGTGCGTTTTGCACTTTTGCCTCAATAAAGTGTGCGCCTGACACATGCCTATCTGTCATATTTTAATCTGAGCATAGATGAAAGTCTTTGTCCTCAGGCCTGGAGGGAAGCCAAAGTAATTCCGCTACCCAAGAGTGGTAAAGCGGCCTTTACTGGTTCTAACAGCAGACCTTTAAGCTTGCTGCCAGCTCTTAGCAAACTGTTGGGAAAAATTTTGTTTGACCAAATACAATGCTATTTCTCTGTAAACAAATTAACAACAGACTTTCAGCATGCTTATAGAGAAGGGCACTCAACATGTACTGCACTGACACAAATTACTGATGATTGGTTGAAGGAAATCAATAATAAGAAGATTGTGGGAGCTTTACTGTTAGATTTCAGAGCAGCTTTTGATATTATTGACCATTACCTGTTGTTGAAAAAATCTATGTGCTATGGCTTTTCAAACTCTGCCGAAATCTGGATTCAGAGCTATCTATCTAATAGAACTCAGGGTTTTCTTTAATGGAAGCTTCTCTAATGTCAAGCATGTAAAGTGTGGTGTACTGCAGGGCAGCTCTCTAGGTTCAACCATATACGAATCAGCAAGCACAGCTAATGAAGTCACTGAAAACCTTAAAACCTCTTGACGCTAGGGGTCAGATTTTTTTTATATATTTTTTATAACGTTCCCAAGGTAAACGGACTATTTCTCAGGTCAAGATCATAGAATATGCATATAATTTACATATTAGGATAGAAAACACTCCAAAGTTTYYGAAACTGTCAAAATATTGTCTGTGAGTAAAACAACACTGATTCTGCAGGCGAAAACCTGAGGAAATCTAACCCGGAAGTGTTTTTATTTTATTTTTAATCTGTGTTTCCTGGCCCGTCTTTCTTCCATTTAAAGGGGTATCAACCAGATTCCTTTTCCAATGGCTTCCTCAGGCTGTGACCTGTGGCTTTAGACATAGTTTCAGGCTTTTATTTTGAAAAATGAGCGAGATTTTTCAAAGTAGTCAGGTGTCCTCTGATTAGTTCCTACCCGCGAGAGGGTAGCTCTCCATTTTATTTTTCTCTCTTATTGAATAGGTTACGGTCCGTTTGAAATATTATCGAATATGTTTGTTAAAAACAACCTGAGGATTGATTATAAAAAACATTTGACATGTTTCTACGACCATTACGGATACTTTTTGGAATTTTCGTCGAACGGAACGAGGGTGTAGTTTTCTTAACATAACGCGCAACCCAAATTGTGTTTTTTTGTTATAAAAGTAATATTTATCGAACAAAAAGAACATTTGTTGTGTAACTAGGAATCTCGTGAGTGCAAACATCCAAAGATTATCAAAGGTAAGCAATAWTTTTTTTTGCTTTTTTGACTTTCGTGACCAAGCTAACCAAGCTAATATAAGGCTAACTGTTCTAGCATTGATTGATACACTCACAAAAGCTTAGATTGCTTTCGTTGCAAAGCATATTTTCAAAATCTGACACGATAGGTGGATTAACAAAAAGCTAAGCTGTGTTTTGGTATGTTTCACTTGTGATTGCATGATTATAAATATTTTTAAAATATTTTTGAATCTGATACGTTTGGGAATTTTCTTCTGCCTTTCAGGACCGGAACGAGGCTGTAGTTTTCTGAACATAACGCGCAATCCAAATGGCATTTTTTTGTTATAAAAGTCATATTTATCGAACAAAAATAACATTTATTGTGTAACTGGGAGTCTCGTGAGTGCAAACATCCGAAGATTATCAAAGGTAAGCGATTCATTTTATTGCTTTTCTGACTTTCGCGACCATGCTAATTTGGTGCTAGCTGTTCTAGCATTGATTGATACACTCACAAAGGCTTGGATTTCTTTCTCTGTAAAGCATATTTTCAAAATCTGACACGATAGGTGGATTAACAACAAGCTAAGCTGTGTTTTGGTATATTTCACTTGTGATTGCGTGATTATAAATATTTTTGTAATATTTTGCGCCCTGCAATTCAGCGGTTGTTTAGGAAAATGATCCCGTAAAAGGGATCCGTAGCGCAGAGAAGTTAACAAAGAGTTGCAGTCTGTTTTGGAATGGGCGGCCAGTAATAAACTGGTCCTGAACATCTCTAAAACTAAGAGCATTGTATTTGGTAAAAATAATTTCTTAAGTGCTAGACCTCAGCTGAATCTGGTAATGAATGGTGTGGCTGTTGAACAAGTTGAGGAGACTAAATTACCTGGCGTTACCTTAGATTGTAAACTGCCATGGTCAAAACATGTAGATTTAACGGTTGTAAAGATAGGGAGAGGTCTAGCCGTAATAAAGAGATCCTCTGCTTTTTTTGACACCACACTCCAAAAAGCAAGTTCTGCAGGCTCTAGTTTTGTCTAATATTGATTATTGTCCGGTCGTGTGGTCCAGTGCTGCAAGGTAAGACCTAGTTAAGCTGCAGCTGGCCCAGAACAGAGCGACACACTTAGCTCTTAATTGTAATCAGAGGGCTGATATAAATACTATGCATGTCAGTCTCTCTTGGCTAAGAGTTGAGGAGAGACTGACTGCATCACGACTTCTTTTTATAAGAAACAATGTGTTGAAAATCCCAAATTGTTTACAGAGTCAACTTACACACAGCTCTGACACACACACTTATCCCACCAGACATGCCACCAGGTGTCTTTTCACAGTCCCCAAATCCAGAACAAATTCAAGAAAGAATACAGTATTATATAGAGACCTTATTGCATGGAACTTCCTTCCATCTCATATTGCTCAAATAAACAGCAAACCTGGTTTCAAAAAACAGATAAAGCAACACCTCGCGCCACAACGCATCTCGCCTATTTGACCTAGATAGTTTGTGTGTATGCATTGATATGTAGGCTATGTGTGCCTTTTAAAATGTTTTATATAGTTCTGTGCTTGAGCTGTTCTTATCTATTGATGTTCTGTATTATGTAATTCTATATCATGTTTCATGTTTTGTGTGGACCGGAGGAAGAGTAGGTGCTGCTTTTGCAACAGCTAATGGGGATCCTAATAAAATACCAAATACCAAGTACTGTATTAAGTATATAATAGAGGTGAATGCTGTAGATTAATCATAGGCCTACTGGCTGTTGTAACCTGAGTGTGTCCTTGCTGGAAAATAACTTGTCACTATCTCTCACTCCCTCTTTATTACTCCGTCCTTCTCTCCACACTCTAACTCTTAGTTACCTCACTTCTCTGTCTGTGGGTACATCTGCTTCTCTCTCTCCCTCTCTTTGCTTCTCTGTCATTCTGTTTCTTTGCCTCTATTCCTCTGTTGTTATCTCTGTCTCCCGTCTGTTTATTATTTCTCTCTCTCCTCTCGTTCACTGTCAATCTTTATCTCCCCCTCTATCATCTCTACTTTTCTGTCACCCCCTTCTCTCTCGCTGTCTGTCTTTCTGTCTCTCTCTCTGTCATGCTGTCTATCTCTCTCAGTTGTCTGTCTGTACATTCTCTCTTGCTCTCTCTCCCTCTGCCCCTTCATGTGACCTCTGACATTGTTTGATCTCATTAGATTGTGTCTAATGTGGCAAAGAAATTAAGTATCTCCTGAATACAAAGTGTTATGTTTGGGGCAAATCCAATACAACACATCAATGAGTACCACTATTCATATTTTCAACCATGGTGGTGAATGCATCATTTTTATTAAATGTTTTATTTCACATCTATTTAACCAGGTAGGCCAGCAACTGTGACCTGGCCAAGATAGAGCAAAGCAATGCGACACAAACAACACAGAGTTACACATGGGATAAACAAACGTACAGTCAATAACACAACAAAAAAGTATATATACAGTGTGTGCAAATGTAGTAAGATTAGGGAGGTAAGGCAATAAATAGGCCACAGTGGCAAAATAATTACAATTTAGCAATTAAACCCTGGAGTGGTAGGTGTGCAGAAGATGAATGTGCAAGTAGAGATACGGTGGTGCAAAGGAGCAAAAAAAGAAATAACAATATGGGGATGAGGTAGTTGGGTGGGCTATTTACAGATGGGCTATGTACAGGTGCAATGATTGGTAAGCTGCTCTGACAGCTAATGCTTAAAGTTAGTGAGCGAGATATAAGACTCCAGCTTCAGTTATTTTTGCAATTCGTTCCAGTCATTGGCGTCAGAGAACTGGAAGGAAAGGCGGCCAAAGAGGAGTTGGCTTTGGGGGTGACTAGTGAAATATACCTGCTGAAGCGCATGCTACGGGTGGGTGTTGCTATGGTGACCAGTGAACTGAAATAAGGCGGGGCTTTACCTAGCAAGTCTTATAGATGACCTGGAGCCAGTGGGTTTGGCGACGAAGCGAGGGCCAGCCAACGAGAGCATACAGGTCGCAGTGCTGGGTAATATATGGGGCTTTGGTGACAAAACGGATGGCACTGTGATAGACTACATCCAATTTGCTGAGTAGAGTGTTGGAGGCTATTTTGTAAATGACATCGCTAAAGTCAAGGATCGGTAGGATAGTCAGTTTTATGAGGGTATGTTTGGCAGCATTATTGAAGTATACTTTGTTGCGAAATAGGAAGCCGATTCTAGATTTAACTTTGGATTGGAGATGCTTAATGTGAGTCTGAAAGGAGAGTTTACAGTCTAACCAGACACCTAGTTATTTGTCCACAGAACCGTCCAGAGAAGTGATGCTAGACGGGCGGGGGGTGGTGCGGGCAGCGATCGGTTGAAGAACATGCTTTTAGTTTTGCTTGCATTTAAGAGCAGTTGGAGGCCACGGAAGGAGTGTTGTATGGCATTGAAGCTCGTCTGGAGGTTTGTTAACCTCTCTGGGATCGCGGGACGCTTGCGTCCCAACAGCCTGTTAAAATGTAGAGCGCCAGATTCAAAAAAAAATCTATAAAATCAAACTTTATTAAATTACACATATAAGATACCAAATTAAAGCTACACTCGTTGTGAATCCAGCCAACATGTCAGATTTCAAAAAGGCTTTTCGGCGAAAGCATAAGATGCTATTATCTGATGATAGTGCAATGGCTACACTCTCTTTTGTTGACAATTTCAACCATGCCGGCGCTACTCAAAACGCAGAAATAAAATATAAAAATGCATTACCTTTGACGAGATTCTTTTGTTGGCACTCCAATATGTCCCATAAACATCACAAATGGTCCTTTAGTTATTAATTCCGTCCATATATATCCAAATTGTCCATTTATTTTGGCGCCGTTGTACAGGAAAAACAGCTTCAATTTGCGCAAAATCACGACAAAATATCTAAAAAATTACCTCTAAACTTTGCCAAAACATTTCAAAGTACTTTTGTAATACAACTTAAGGTATTGTAAACGTTAAAAATCGATCAAATTGAAGACGGGTCAATCTGTTTTCAAACAGGATATCAACAAACTCACGGTACTTTTCAAGTCTTGCTCAACTCTCAAACATAAACACACAACGTCACTCCACTTCCGGGTCAATATCTTTCTCATTTACTAAAAACCCTTAACCTTTTTCCATACAATGGCGACATCCAGTGGAAGCAGTAGAAACTGCGTGGATAGTGATTAGAATTCTGCTTTGCCCATGATAACACATTGAACATACAGGAACTTAACAATAAAAAAGTTAGTCCTCAGGGTTTTGACTGCTATATAAGTTCTGTTATACTTACAGATATGATTCAAACAGTTTTAGAAACTTCAGAGTGTTTTCTATCCAAATCTACTAATAATATGCATATCTTATATTCTGGGGATGAGTAGCACGAAGTTGAAATTGCGCACGCTATTTTTCCCTAAGTGAAAACTCTGCACCCTATCCTCAAGAAGTTTTAACACAGTATCCAAAGAAGGGCCAGAAGGATACAGAATGGTGTCGTCTGCATAGAGGTGGATCAGAGAATCACCAGCAGCAAGAGAGACATCATTGATGAATGCAGAGAAAAGAGTCGGCCTGAGAATTGAACCCTGTGGCTGACCCATAGAGACTGCCAGAGGTCCGGACAGCAGGCCCTCCGATTTTACATACTGAACTCTATCTGAGAAGTAGTTGGTGAACCAGGTGAGGCAGGCATTTGAGAAACCAAGGCTGTTGAGTCTGCCAATAAGAATGCAGTGATTGACAGAGTCAAAAGCCTTGGCCAGGTCGATGAATACGGCTGCACAGTATTGTCTKTTATCGATGGCGGTTATGATATCGTTTAGGACCTTGAGCATGGCTGAAGTGCACCCATGGCCAGCTTGGAAACCAGATTACATAGCGGAGAAGGTGCGGTGGGATTCGAAATGGTCGGTGATCTGTTTGTTAACTTAGCTTTCGAAGACTTTAGAAAGTCAGGGTAGGATAGATTTAGGTCTGTAAACAGTTTGGGTCTAGAGTGTCACCCCCTTTGAACAGGGGGATGACCCCAGCAGCTTTCCAATCTTGGGGGATCTCAGACAATACGAAAGAGAGGTTGAACTGGCTAGTAATAGGGATTGCAACAATTGCGGCGGATAACTTTAGAAAGACAGGGTCCAGATTGTCTAGCACAGATGATTTGTAGGGGTCCAGATTTTGCAACTCTTTTAGAACATCAGCTATCTGGATTTGGGTGAAGGAGAAATGGGGAGGCTTGGGAAAGATGCTGTGGGGGGTGCAGAGCTGTTGACCGGGGTAGGGGTAGCCAGGTGGAAAGCATGGTCAGCCGTAGAAAAATGCTTATTGAAATTCTCGATTATCATAGATTTATCGGTGGTGACAGTGTTTTCTATCCCCAGTGCAGTGGGCAGCTGGGAGGAGGTGCTCTTATTCTCCATGGACTTTACAGTGTCCAAGATCTTTTTGGTGTTTGTGCTACAGGATTCAAATTTCTGTTTGAAAAATCATGTTTTGGGTTTGATTGTCATTGGCAAGGACTACGGAGTTTTTTAGTCTAAAAAGAAACGGAATAGAACTTAACACAGGAAAAATCCTAGAGGAAAGCCTGGTTCTGTCTGCTTTCCAATAGACACTAGGAGACAAATAACCTTTAAGCAGGACAATAACCTAAAATACAAGGCCAAATACACACTGGATTTGCTTACTAAGATGACATTGAATGTTCCTGAGCGGCCAAAGTTACAGTTTTGACTTAAATCAGCTTGAAAATGTATGGAAGGACTTGAAAATGGCTGTCTTGCAATGATCAACAACCAACTTGACAGAGCTTGAATTATTTCTTAGATAATAACATGCAAATATTGTACAATCCAGGTGTGCAAAGCTCTTAGAGACTCTTCCACTTTGATATTACAGATGATGTTGTGTCGTTGACAAAAAATGACAATTAAATCATTTTTTGTTTGTGAATTTGAATGAAATATTAAAAAAGCAAATTCCATCACAGGACTTTATTCAGCAGGTGGGAACACATAATTATTGCAAAGGAAATAAGGTGACGAACTAATTATTGCAAAGGAAACAATGCACCAGCTGGGGAGAAACAATTTACCAGCTGGGGAGAAAGCTCTTTGATGACGATATTTTCTCCTGCTGATTTCTGAACCTCTCCACAAGTGATATAAAAGCTACAAACACAATGCTGAAGAAAAACTACAAATGCAGTGTTATGTCTATCCCATCATAAAAGCAGGAATTACAAAGGATCACAATGGACCTGTACTCCATTTGAAGTGTAATTTCACAGTATCAGATTAGTATTTTTGATATTTTCTGCAATATAAAAGTGTGCAGTCAGTAATGTCACACTAATATAGGACATGTACCACCGTTAGGAAGCAAGAGACAGGGTTTCATTGCATTGCAATCATTAACGGGATTTAGATATGTTAAAACAAAGGTCTCTACTTATTGGGAGTGTGGTATTTGCCGAGTCCTCCCTAATTTACATTTGACATTTGAGTCATTTAGCAGACGCTCTTATCCAGAGCGACTTACAGTTAGCACATTTATCTTAATGTGGCTAGATGGGACAACCACATATCACAGTCATAGTAAGTACATTTGTCCTCGATAAAGTAGCTATCAGAGCTAGTAATGGGGGAAAAAAGTCAAGTGGGTGAGGGGGGTTATTATTAAGCAATGCTAATATTAAGCAATGTTAGCGTAGCTTAATATCTGCTCTATCCGTTTTCCACTTGAGCTTTGGTAATTTTTCTTAATTGTAGACCTGGGTGTTTACTCTTCCGCTTATTCCGAATACACAAAAGCAGTGCATGAATCCCTCTATTAATTTCATCACATTCACCCTCTCCTTCCACTATTCATCAACTCACCTGTCTCACAACACTTGGTCTCCTCAACACTTTGGTCTCCTCAACACTCGATCAATGAACAACGAAGTCCCTTTGCTCCATTAACTATTATCTGACAACAAGCTAGACTTCCTTCTCCTAACTGAAACTTGGAAACAACCTGGTGATATATTTTCTCTTCCTTCCGCTGGTTATGGCTACCTGGGTCACCTCCGCTCCACCGGCCGTGGTGGCGGCCTCACTGTAAAACTACAAAATCTAAATAACTGAAGTGTCTTTCCCTACTGTCTTCTCATTTGAATACATTGCTTACAAAACATTTTGCTCCATGACCACAATCCTTGTGTACTGTCCTCTGAAAGCTAATGAATCATTCCTGTCACCATTGCTGTCTCACTCTTCCCCCGCTTACTGCTGCTTGGAGATATGAATATTTAGGTGGACTCAAACTCAAAACTTGCCTCTGATTTAATTGCTGTTCTGGACTATTTAAATATTACCCAGCATGTCAATTTTCCCACTTACGTCAAGGGACACATACTAGATTTCGTCTGCTCTGTTAGCCTCAACCTAACTCATATTTCACCCTCCCTGTTCCAACTGTCTGACCACAAGATTCTTAATTTCTCTCTTACCTCATTCTCACCCCACAACACTGACAAACACCTCATCTCCTTCCGGAACATCAAAGTTGTTCACCCCCTCCAGCCCCCTCCAGCTCTGCCCTGCCCCTTGACCACGCCCCCAACTCACCTGATCTCAACCCTGCACAGCCCGAAGACAACTGGCCACCCTTCAGAGCCTAGTTCCTCTCTAGCTAGGGGGTTTTTCCTAGCCACCGTGCTTCTACATCTGCATTGCTTGCTGTTTGGGGTTTAAGGCTGGGTTTCTGTATAGCACTTTGTGACATCGGCTGATGTAAAAAGGGCTTTATAAATACATTTGATTGATTGATTGACCTGATGAACTAGCTGCTCTATCTGTCTCCCTCAACTCAGTCTCTGACCCTCCTCCAAACTAAACCTGTCTCCTTCTCCTCCTCCTCCTCTTCCCCCTGGTTTACCCCTGAGCTCTGCTCCCTGAAGCATGCTGGCCACCACCTGGAGTGCCTGGGTAGGAAGTCTGGGCTCAATGTGCACACTGAGGCCTATAAACTCCACCTCTCCACCTACAGGGATTCCCTCAGTGCTGCAAGGTCCACCTACTTCTCCAACATCATCAACAGCTCCAATAAGTTCTCCACTGTTAGCAAACTACTTCAGCCCCATGATGATACCTTCTCTACTCCCTCCACTGAACTCTGCACCTCCTTCAATTATTCAAGGACAAGATCACCTAAATATACTCATCACTGACTGATCAATCTCCCCTCAGCTGCCCCTCACCCTGACAACCTCCCAACCGTCATACCGGAAACTCAGCTCTCCATATTTGCCCCCAATGACTCTCCCTATATCTCAAAACTCATCATGTCATCCAAGACTACAACTTGCTCCCTGTATCCTCTCCCCACTGTTCTCATCAAAGCCTGCCTGCCTGCTCTCTAACCATATTTCACACACATCGTCAACTTCTCCCTCGCCCATTAAACTGTCCCCTCCAATTACAAAACAGCTGCATTGACCCCCATCTTAAAAAAGTGAGTACTGGACACCACCATCCTCAATAATTTCCTCCCAATTTCTAACCTCCCTTTCCTCGCCAAGACTGAGACGTGCTGTTGCCTCCCAATTACAAACCCACTTAAAAAAAWATATATATATTTCATTTTGGGTAACAGACATATAGAAGAAAAAAAGGACAATGTGGACCCAGAGGACCCCTCACTTGAAAGTATTATATAAAATGCTTATTTCCCAAAGTGGTCCTTGATGGTAAAAACAATAACACACATGTGGTACGATTCACTGCACTTCTCCCTAACCTTAAAAATCAACCTTATTGATTTCACATTAAAACAATCTATTAATTGCATACCATACCTATCATTCAAATAAATACACATGACCAGCAGTAGGGGGCACAAGGGACAGTAGAGTGGTTTCTCTTACTTAGACAACCTTGTCCAAATGAAAACCTTTGCCTGATCTCCAAGGGGAGGCTATTCTGTAAACAAATGCCTGTATTGAAAAACGTGCTCCTTGCGGTATTGTTTACTCTTGGGATTTTACAAGACATAACACTAAGTTCTACTTCCGGCGCCGACAGAGATGGCCACCTCGCTTTGCGTTCCTAGGAAACTATGCAGTATTTTGTATTTTTACGTGTTATTTCTTACAATGGTACCCTAGGTAATCTTAGGTTTTATTACATACAGTCGGGAGGAACTACTGGATATAAGAGCAACGTCAACTCACCATCATTACGACCAGGAATATGACTTTCCCGAAGCGGATCCTCTGTTTTGCCTTCCCACCCAGGACAATGGATCGGATACCAGCTGGCGAACCAAAACAACGTCGCCGAAAAAGGGGCAGACGAAGCGGTCTTCTGGTCAGGCTCCGGAGACGGGCACATCGCGCACCGCTCCCGAGCATACTACTTGCCAATGTCCAGTCTCTTGACAACAAGGTTGATGAAATCTGAGCAAGGGTAGCATTCCAGAGAGACATAAGAGACTGTAACGTTCTTTGCTTCACGGAAACATGGCTCACTCGAGACACGCTATCGGAGTCGGTACAGCCAGCTGGTTTCTTCACCCATCGCGCCGACAGAAACAAGCATCTTTCTGGTAAGAAGAGGGGCGAGGGGGTATGCCTTATGATTAACGAGACGTGGTGTGATCATAACAACATACAGGAACTCAAGTCCTTCTGTTCACCCGACTTAGAATTCCTCACAATCAAATGTCGACAGCATTATCTACCAAGAGAAATCTCTTCGATTATAATCACAGCTGCATATATTCCCCCCCAAGTAGACACATCGACCGCCATGAACAAACTTTTTTGGACTCTATGTAAACTGGAAACCACATATCCTGAGGCTGCATTCATTGTAGCTGGGGATTTTAACAAGGCTAATCTGAAAACAAGACTCCCTAAATTCTATCAGCATATCGATTGTGCTACCAGGGCTGGTAAATCCCTGGATCATTGTTATTCTAACTTCCGCGACGCATATAAGGCCCTCCCCCGCACTCCTTTTGGAAAAGTTGACCACGACTCCATTTTGTTGCTGGCACTCTGCCAGACCACTGACTCAAACAGCTCCCATCCGGCTCAACATCAGAGTAGAAGCGTCATTCAACATTCTATTTTTTTATTTATTTTTATTTTTCCCTTTTTTTTTTCAAAAAAAAAAAAATATTTATCCCATTTTCTCCCCAATTTTCGTGGTATCCAATCGCTAGTAATTACTATCTTGTCTCATCGCCTTATACACATCTAGATGTGTATAAGAGACAACACTGCGCCCGGCCCGCCACAGGAGTCGCTGGAGCGCGATGAGACAAGGATATCCCTACCGGCCAAACCCTCCCTAACCCGGACGACGCTATGCCAATTGTGCGTCGCCCCACGGACCTCTCGGTCGCGGCCGGCTGAGACAGAGCCTGGGCGCGAACCCAGAGACTCTGGTGGCGCAGCTAGCACTGCGATGCAGTGCCCTAGACCACTGCGCCACCCGGGAGGCCCTTCATTCAACATTCTACAGACTGTTGACATCTAGTGGAAGGTGTAGGAAGTGCAAACAGATCTAAAGCCCACTGGGATATCAATAGGCGATGAGTTCTCACTTCCTGTTTGGATTTTTTCTCAGGTTTTTGCCTGCCATATGAGTTATGTTATAATCACAGACATCATTCAAACAGTTTTAGAAACTTCAGAGTGTTTTATATCCAATAGTAATAATAATATGCATATATTAGCATCTGGGACAGAGTAGGAGGCAGTTCACTCTGGGCACGCTATTCATCCGAAGTGAAAATGCTGCCCCCTATCCCTAAAAAGTTAACAGCGTCTATGTAATGTTGGGATTTGGCCTTATCCATTTTGTATCTTGCCTGCTTTCTACAGTTAATATAACCATCATAATATTGTTGTAGATTTGTTCTTCTGAATTTGGCCAGGTAGCGATCCCTTTTCCTTGTGAGGTCTAAGATCTCGGAAGTTATTCATTTCCCCGATTGCGGTTTGATTTGAATTTGTTTCATCCGAGCCAGAGAGTTGAGTGCAGACAGAAACAGATCTTTAAAAAGATACCAAGCATGATCAACATCATCACAGTTTGGTACATGAGACCAATCCAAAATGCCAAGTACTTCTACAAAATGTTCCCTTGAGTATCGTTTCATACACCGTACCTTCATGTAGTTAATCAACAACCAGTTTGAGCCCCTCCAGTCTGGTTTCTACCCCTCCACAGTAGTGAAACTGCACTCCTCAAAGTTTTCACTTACCTCCTCACCAATGCTGATGCTGGTGCCTTCAACATCCTGATTCTCCTAGACATGAGTGCCACTTTTGACACAGTGAGCCATCAGATCCTCCTCACCAGGCTAGAGGGCTTGAGTTTTGACGGAACTGCATTACACTGGCTACATTCATTTCTCAAAAACTGGACAAACTACAATTCCCTCAATGGCCCCACCTCAGCTGCAGCTATACAGGGTGTCCCCTCTTTGCTGGTTCCCTTACTCTTCATTATCTACATCATCCCTCTTGGTTAGATCCCCCGCCACTTGAACCTTGACCACTGCTATGCCGATGACACCCAGATCTACCTCAGCACCAAATCCCTCCTCAACCCATATCTGACCCACATTGAATCCTGCCTCTCTACAGTAAAGACATAGATGCAACAAAACTTTCTGAAGCTCAACAGTGATAAAACAGAACTCTTCCTCATAGGCACCACATCCACCCTCACCAAAGCTGGCAACCTCACCCTCACCATTGACAACACCACTGTAATGACCTCCCTCCCTTAAAGTCATCCTGGGCTCCGCTATCTCATTTGATCACTACAAATTTTTCCACCTCCGCAACATTGCCAAATTCAGCTCCACCCTTACCCGTCCTTGCGCTGAAACTCACATACACGCATTCATCTCATCCCGTCTTGACTACTGCAACTCACTACTCTCCGGCATCAACTCAAGTTCCCTCCATAAAATCCAAATGGTTCAAAACTCTGCAGCCCGACTCCTCACTCACAATAAGTCCTGGCAGCACATCACCTCTGTCCTACGTTGCTCCCTGTCTCCCAATGCATTGATGACAAGATCCTCCTTCTGAACTACAAAGCCCTTCACCACCTTGCCCCCTCTTACAGTGGCTTGTGAAAGTATTCACCCCATTGGCAKTTTTCCAATTTTGTTGCCTTACAACCTGGAAATAAAATTGATTTTATGGGGGTTTGAAACATTTGATTTACACAACACTTTGAAGATGCAAAATATTTTTTATTGTGAAACAAACAAGAAATAAGAAAAGAAATGAACTTGTGTGCATAATTATTCACCCCCCCAAAGTCAATACTTTGTATAGCCACCTTTTGCAGCAATTACAGCTGCAAGTCTCTTGGGGTATGTCTCTATAACCTTGGCACATCTAGCCACTGGGATTTTTAACCATTCTTCAAGGCAAAACTGCTCCAGCTCCTTCAAGTTGGATGGGTTCCGCTGGTGTACAGCAATCTTTAAGTCATACCACAGATCCTCAATTGGATTGAGGTCTGGGGTTTGATTAGRCCATTCCAAGACATTTAAATGATTCCCCTTAAACCACTCGAGTGTTGCTTTAGCAGAATGCTTAGGGTCATTATCCTGCTGGAAGGTGAACCTCTGTCCCAGTCTCAAATCTCTGGAAGACTGAAACAGGTTTCCCTTAAGAATTTCCCTGTATTTAGCGCCATCCATCATTCCTTCAATTCTGACAAGTTTCCCAGTCCCTGCCGATAAAAAAACATTCCCACACCATGCTTCACTGTGGGGATGGTATTCTCGGGGTGATGAGAGGTGTTGGGTTTACGGCAGACATTGCGTTTTCCTTGATGGCCAAAAAGTTCAATTTTACTCTCATCTAACCGGAGTACCTTCTTCCGTGTATTTGGGAGTCTCCCACATGCCTTTTGGCGAACACCAAACGTGTGAGCTTTTTTCTATCATTAAGAAATTGCTTTTTTCTGGCCACTCTTCCGTAAAGTCCAGCTCCGTGTAGTGTACGGCTTAAAGCGGTGCTATGGACAGATACTACGATCTCCGCTGTGGAGCTTTGCACCTCCTTCAGGGCTATCTTTGGTCTCTTTGTTGCCTCTCTGATTAATGCCCTCCATGCCTGGTCTGTGAGTTTTGGTGGGCGGCCCTCTCTTGGCAGGTTTGTTGTGGTGCCATATTCTTTCCATTTTTTAATAATGGATTTAATGGTGCTCCGTGGGATGTTCAAAGTTTCMATTTTTTTTTATAACCCAACCCTGATCTGTACTTCTCCACAACTTTGTCCCTGACCTATTTGGAGAGCTCCTTGGTCTTCATGGTGCGTCTTGCTTGGTGGTACCCCTTGCTTAGTAGTGTTGCAGACTCTGGGGACTTTCAGAACAGATGTATATATACTAAGATCATGTGACAGATCATGTGACACTTAGAATGCACACAGGTGGACTTTATTAAACAAATTACGTGACTTCTCAGGGTAATTGTTTTCACCAAATCTTATTTAGGGGCTTCGTAGCAAAGGGGTTGAATACATATGCACGCACCACTTTTCAGGGTTTTTTTGTGAATTTTTATTAGTTTGTTTATTTTAAGTAATTTTTTTGATTTCACTTTACCAATTTGGACTATTTTGTTTATATCCATTACATGAAATCCAAATTAAAATCCATTTAAATTACAGGTTGTAATGCAACAAAATAGGAAGAACTCAAAAGGGGATGAATACTTTTGCAAGGCACTGTACCACACGCACACTCCGGTCCACCACAGCAGTCCACCGTGTCATCCCCAGCTCAAAGCTCCCGAGCTGCAGTGACAGGGCCTTCTCCAGGCTCTGGAACTCCCTCTGTCCAGCCATCACTATCTTTCAGTCCCTCCTAAAGCCCCACATCTTTGACAAGGCCTATCCCATATCCTAATCCCAACCCTCCCCACACACTGACACATCACACTCTTTCCCTTCTTTGAGCCCACCCCTTTCTTTATTGATGTCTAGTTTAGTCTGATGTTTTGTTGTTTTGCTTTTTCATTTCTATAATTGTTAGGTGACTTTGGGTCCTTGAAAAGCGCTATATAGGCCATGTATTATTACCATATTTTAAATGATTCAAATAGAATGAGACTTCTGTCATTCAAGTAGACTGAAACTGGGCTAGGGTGACTGACATGTACTGCAGTGAAAGGATGGGACCCCAATACCGGAATTAATAGGCACTAAAAATACCTTGACAACACATCTTTAGATATGCAACCAGAAACAGATGAGTCAACCAATCGCACCATGTTATCACTATCTCTGTTATCTGTAGATGTTTCTCTGCTCCATAAACTCTTTAATATCTATCTTTGTATCTCGAGTTCACCCAGCTTCGTAAGACCTCAAACATTCTTCAATCTCAATCATTATATTTCAGCTTGAGAGCTTCGGAGCATACCTTACATAAGCTAATTGAATTGTTTTGCAAACATTAACAATCACCTCCAGATCGAGCTGTCAGCACATCGTTTGATTGCTCTAAAGACAAAGGTTTAATTGCCAATTGTATTGGGCTTGGATGCAGGTACAAATAATATTAGTCCTATAACCAAGAAGGAGCAACAAGCAGTCCCCCTTTAGGAGAGCGCAGAACCTACCACAACCATTGTCTCACAATGAGGTCATAGTTCAAAACACCCCCTGCACTGAAGTATCCTTACACTAGAGCCTAGTCTAGACGTTATCCTGATACCTCTCCTTGTAAGAATTGAGGAGAGCCAGGAAGAAATAATTTGTCCTCAATCTACACCATTTCAAATCAGCTACATCCATTCTCCCTCAAGGGAGATCCTTAGTGCTTTCTGCCCTTGGTTGTTTAGTACTTCCCCTCCTCTTCCTCTCTGCTTTCCACTTGCCAATTGTTCTCACCTTTCTCGCCTTCCCTGATACCCTGTGGTAAGATCAGAACACACCTTGAGGTGTACTGTGTATTCTAGAGGTCAGATTTGAGATGTTTGCTGTAAAGATACATGCAGGTTCAGAACAGATTGTCCATCGGCCTTAACTCCCCACAACACTGCTATCCCTAGGAGGAACTATGTAAAGTGTAAGGTTTTGTCATGTTTTATATATATATATATATATATATATATATATATATATATATATATGTGTGTGTGTGTGTACAATACTGTTCAAAAGCTTGGGGTCACTTGACATCAACATAAAATGACATCAAATTACATCAAATTAATCATAAATACAGTGTAGGCATTGTTAATGTTGTAAATGACTCTTGTAGCTGGAAACGTCAGATTTCAATGGTATATCTACAGTTGAAGTCAGAAGTTTCCATAAACTTATGTTGGAGTCATTAAAACTTGTTTTTCAACCACTCCACAAATGTCTTGTTAACAAAATATAGTTTTGGCAAGTCGGTTAGGACATCTACCGATTTGTTTACAGACAGATTATTTCACTTCTAAATCACTGTATCACAATTCCAGTGGGTCAGAAGTTTACATACACTAATTTGACTGTGCCAAAAGGCACATTCCAGAAGATTCCAGAAAATTATGTCATGGCTTTAGAAGCTTCTGATACGCTAATTGACATAATTTGAGTCAATTGGAGGTGTAGCTGTGGATGTATTTAAAGGCCTACCTTCAAACTCATTGCCTCTTTGCTTGACATCATGGGAAAATCAAAAGAAATCAGCCAAGACCTCAGAAAAATTTGGAGACCTCCACAAGTCTGGATCATCCTTGGGAGCAATTTCCAAACGCCTGAAGGTACCACGTTCATCTGTACAAACAACAGTACGCAAGTATAAACAACATGAGACCACGCAGCCATCATACCGCTCAGGAAGGAGACGTATTCTGTCTCCTAGAGATGAACGTACTTCGGTGTAAAAAGTGCAAATCAATCCCAGAACAACAGCAAAGGACCTTGTGAAGATGCTGTAGGAAACAGGTACAAAAGTATCTATATCCACAGTGAAACGAGTCCTATATCGACATAACCTGAAAGGCCGCTCAGCAAAGAAGAAGCCACTACTCCAAAACCGCCATAAAAAAGCCAGACTACGGTTTGCAATTGCACATGGGGACAGAGATCGTATTTTTGGGAGAAATGTCCTCTGGTCTGATGAAACAAAAATAGAACTGTTTGGCCATAATGTCCATCATTATGTTTGGAGGAAAAAGAGGGAGGCTTGCAAGCCGAAGAACACCTTTCAAACCGTGAAGCACGGGGGTGGCAGAATCATGTTGTGGCGGTCATTTGCTGCAGGAGGGACTGGTGCACTTTACAAAATGGATGGCATCGTGAGGAAGGAACATGTTGTGGATATACAGTGGGGAGAACAAGTATTTGATACACTGCCGATTTTGCAGGTTTTCCTACTTACAAAGCATGTAGAGGTCTGTAATTTTTATCATAGGTACACTTCAACTGTGAGAGACGGAATTTAAAACAAAAATCCAGAAAATCACATTGTATGATTTTTAAGTAATTAATTCGCATTTTATTGCATGACATAAGTATTTGATCACCTACCAACTAGTAAGAATTCCGGCTCCTCACGAGACCTGTTAGTTTTTCTTTAAGAAGCCCTCCTGTTCTCCACTCATTACCTATATTAACTGCACCTGTTTTGAACTCGTTACTGTAAAAAGAACCTGTCCACCCACTCAATCAAACAGACTCCAACTCTCCCACAATGGCAAGACCAGAGAGCTGTGTAAGGACATCAGGGATAAAATTGTAGACCTGCACAAGGCTGGGATGGCTAACAGGACAAGGGTAAGCGCTTGGTGAGAAGGCAACAACTGTTGGCGCAATTATTAGAAAATGGAAGAAGTTCAAGATACGGTCGATCACCCCTCGTCTAGGGCTCCATGCAAGATCTCACCTTGTGGGGCATCAATGATCATGAGGAAGGTGAGGGGATCAGCCCAGACTACACGGCAGGACTGGTCAATGACCTGAAGAGAGCTGGGACCACAGTCTCAAAGAAAACCATTAGTAACACACTACGCCCGTCATGGATTAAAATCCTGCAGCGCACGCAAGGTCCCCCTGCTCAAGCCAGCGCATGTCCAGGCCCGTCTGAAGTTTGCCAATGACCATCTGGATGATCCAGAGGAGGAATTGGAGAAGGTCATGTGGTCTGATGAGACAAAATAGAGCTTTTTGGTCTAAACTCCACTCGCCGTGTTGGAGGAAGAAGAAGGATTAGTACAACCCCAAGAACACATCCTAACCGTGAAGCTTGGAGGTGGAAACATCATTCTTTGGGATGCTTTTCTGCAAAGGGGACAGGAGACTGCACCGTATTGAGGGGAGGATGGATGGGGCCATGCATCGCGAGATTTGGCCAACAACCTCCTCCCTCAGTAAGAGCATTGAAGATAGGTCGTGGCTGGGTCTTTCCGCAATGAACAACGACCCGAAACACACAGCCAGGGGCAACTAAGGAGTGGCTCCGTAAGAAGCATTCAAGGTCCTGGAGTGCCTAGCCAGTCTCCAGACCTGAACCAATAGAAAATCTTTGGAGGGAGCTGAAAGTCCGTATTTGCCAGCGACAGCCCCGAAACCTGAAGGATTGGAGAAGGTCTGTATGGAGGAGTGGGCCAAATCCCCTGCTGCAGTGTGTGCAAACCTGGTCCAGAACTACAAGGAAACGTATGATCTTGTAATTGCAAACAAGGTTTCTGTACCAAATATTAAGTTCTGCTTTTTCTGATGTATCAAATACTTATGTCATGCAATAAAATGCAAATGAATTACTTAAAAATCATACAATGTGATTTTCTGGATTTTTTTTTAGATTCCGTCTCTCACAGTTGAAGTGTACCTGTGATAAAAATTACAGACCTCTACATGCTTTGTAAGTAGGAAAACCTGCAAAATCGGCAGTGTATCAAATACTTGTCTCCCCACTGTATATTGAAGCAACATCTCAAGACAATCAGTCAGGAAGTTAACATCTTGGTTGCAAACGAGTCTTCCAAATGGACAATGACCCCAAGCATACTTACAAAGTTGTGGCAAAATGGCTTAAGGACAACATAGTCAAGGTATTGGAGTGGCCATCACAAAGCCCTGACCTCAATTCAATAGAAAATTTGTGGGCAGAACTGAAAAAGCGTATACGAGCAAGGAGGCCTACAAACCTGACTCAGTAACACCAGCTGTCTGGAGGAATGGGCCAAAATTCACGCAACTTATTTTGGGAAATTTGTGGAAGGCTACCCAAAACGTTTGACCCAAGTTAAACAATTTAAAGACAATGCACCAAATACTAATTGAGTGTATGTAAACTTCTGACCCACTGGGAATGTGATGAAAGAAATAAAAGCCTAAATAAATCGTTCTCTCTACTATTATTCTGACGTGTTACATTCTTACAATAAAGTGGTGATCCTAACTGACCTAAGACAGGGAATTTTTACTAGGATTAAATATCAGGAATTGTGAAAAAACTAAGTTTAAATGAATTTGGCTAAGGTGTATGTAAACTTCCGACTTCAACTGTACATAGACATACAGAGTCCCATTATCAGCAACCATCACTCCTGTGTTCCAATGGCACGTTGTGTTAGCTAATCCAAGTATATCATTTTAAAGGCTAATTTATCATTAGAAACCCCTTTGCAATTATGTTAGCACAGCTGAAAACTGATGCTCTGATTAAAGAACTAATAAAACTCTCCTTCTTTAGACTAGTTGAGTATCTGGAGTTTCTTGGCAATTTCTTCTGAAACTCGTCCGTCTATTCTTGTTCTGAGAAATGAAGGCTATTTCATGGTGGAAATTGCCAAGAAACTGCAGATCTCGTACACTGTGTACAGTCGTGGCCAAAAGTTTTGAGAATGACACAAATATTAATTTTCACAAAGTCTGCTGCCTCAGTTTGTATGATTGCAATTTGCATATACTCCAGAATGTTATGAAGAGTGATCAGATGAATTGCAATTAATTGCAAAGTCCCTCTTTGCCATGCAAATTAACTGAATCCCCAAAAAACATTTACATTGCATTTCAGCCCTGCCACAAAAGGACCAGCGGACATCATGTCAGTGATTCTCTCGTTAACACAGGTGTGAGTGTTGACGAGGACAAGGCTGGAGATCACTCTGTCATGCTGATTAAGTTCGAATAACAGACTGGAAGCTTCAAAAGGGGGTGGTGCTTGGAATTACTGTTCTTCCTCTGTCAGCCATGGTTACCTGCAAGGAAACATGTGCGGTCATCATTGCTTTGCACAAAAAGGGCTTCACAGGCAAAGATATTGCTGCCAGTAAGATTGCACCTGAATCAAAAATGTATGGGATCATCAAGAACTTCAAGGAGAGCGGCTCAATTGTTGTGAAGTAGGCTTCAGGGCGCCAAAGAAAGTCCAGCAAGCGCCTGGACCGTCTCCTAAAGTTGATTCAGCTGCGGGATCGGGGCACCACCAGTACAGAGCTTGCTCAGGAATGGCAGCAGATAGGTGTGAGTGCATCTGCACGCACAGTGAGGCGACGACTTTTGGAGGATGGACTGGTGACAAGGAGGGCAGCAAAGAAGCCACTTCTCTCCAGGAAAAACATCAGGGACAGACTGATATTCTGCAAAAGGTACAGGGATTGGAATGCTGAGGACTGGGGTAAAGTCATTTTCTCTGATGTATCCCCTTTCCGATTGTTTGGGGCATCCGGAAAAAAGCTTGTCCAGAGAAGGCAAGGTGAGCGCTACCATCAGTCCTGTGTCATGCCAACAGTAAAGCATCCTGAGACCATTCATGTTTGGGGTTGCTTCTCAGCCAAGGGAGTGGGCTCACTCACAATTTTGCCTAAGAACACAGCCATGAATAAAGAATGGTACCAACACATCCCCCGAGAGCAACTTCTCCCAACCATCCAGGAACAGTTTGGTGACTAACAATGCCTTTTCCAGCATGATAGAGCGCCTTGCCATTAGGCAAAAGTGATAACTAAGTGTCTCTGGGAACAAAACATTGATATTTTGGGTCCATGGCCAGGATACTCCCCAGACCTTAATCCCATTGAGAACTTGTGGTCAATCCTCAAGAGGCGCGTGGACAAACAAAAACCTACAAATTCTGACAAACTCCAAGCATTGATTATGTAAGAATGGGCTGCCATCAGTCAGCCAGGGCGGATTGCAGAGGTCTTGAAAAATAAGGGTCAACACTGCAAATATTGACTCTTTGCATCAACTTCATGTAATTGTCAATAAAAGCCTTTGACACTTATGAAATGCTTGTAATTATACTTTAGTATTCCATAGTAACATCTGAAAAATATCTAAAGACACTGAAGCAGCAAACTTTGTGGAAATTAATATTTGTGTCATTCTCAAAACTTCTGGCCACGACTGTACTACTTCCTTCACAGAACAGTGCAAACTGGCCTCTAACCAGAATAGAAAGAGGAGTGGGAGGCCCTGGTGCACAACTGAGCAAGAAGACAAGTACATTAGAGTGTCTAGTTTGAGAAACAGACACCTCATAATTCCTCAACTGGCAGCTTCAATAAATAGCACCTGCAAAACACCAGTCTCAACGTCAACAGTGAAGAGGCGACTACAGGATGCTGGCCTTCTAGGCAGAGTTCCTTTGTCCAGTGTCTGTGTTCTTTTGCCCATCTTAATCTTTTATTTTATTAGCCAGTGTGAGATACGGCTTTTACTTTGCAACTCTGCCTAGAAGGCCAGCATCCCAGAGTCGCTTCTTCACTGTTGACGTTGAGACTGGTGATTTGCGAGTACTGTTTAATGAAGCTGCCAGTTGAGGACTTKTGAGGGGTCTGTTTCTCAATGTGCTTTTCTTTCAAAAACAAGGACATTTCTAAGTGACCCCAAACTTTTGAATGGTAGTGTATATATATAATATATTATTACCCATGTTCTTGCTATGACAAAGGTTGAAATGTTGAAATACTAGCACAATTAAAAAGTGGTGTGAAGCAAGCACTGGCTGACTTACCATTAGACAGAAGAGGCAATTGCCTCAGGCCTCACATCATCAAGGGGCCTCATGAGATGGGCATAAAAAGAAATGAATAAAAAATGTATACGCTTGAGGCTCCCCCAGGCATAATAAATAAATAATACAAAAAAATTCCCATCACAATCCATCTGTTTAAGCTAGAGATGACTCTTTTTTGCATGGGCGCATCTAAATCCACTGCATCCGCCAATGTTGGCCTTTCACATCTGGTCGCTGAGCAACAGCAATGTTTGTTAGACCAGGAGGCGTCCTAAAAATCGGTCTTCTCACGAAAAGGACTGTGGCGTCCGAGAAGTTTGGGCTGCACACTGATATGACCCCTCTATGGATAGGAAAATCTCATTCGACGGGGTGGCAGGTAGCCTAGTGGTTAGAGCGTTGGACTAGTAACCGAAAGGTTGCAAGATTGAATCCCAGAGCTGACAAGGTAAAAATGTGTTGTTCTGCCCCTGAATACGGCAGTTAACCCACTGTTCCTAGGCCATCATTAAAAATAGGAATTTGTTCTTAACTGGCTTGCCTCGTTAAATAATGGTAAAATGTAAAATTCAAACTGGCCTCTGCCTGGGTCTTCCATATCACTAAGTCCTCCCCTTGAGGCAAATCCAGTCTGAAGGACTTTCTTTGAGTTTTAACTTTTGTTTTAAATTACCAGAGCACCTGCAAAATAAGGACCTGGGCCCAAATCCAGCCTAAGTTCTTGAACCAACACTGCTACGGTGCTCACTTTCAGTGTTCAACACAGCCTCCTGTGGATTCTATTTCAGTACACATAGCCTGTTTTTCCCTACAGGGCTTCTAGTCCCAGATGCCTCACAATGGTTAGGCGCACCACAATATTGGAAGTTCTCCAACGAGAATGAGGCCGTACATCTCAAGAAGATCGCACTCCTCCATGCTTCCTGCGTCCTGTATTCCTGTTTTATCATGCAAGCCCAGTATTAAGGGGAAATCCAAGCATATTTTGTTGTGGAGATGAGGAAACACATACAACACACTCAGGGAAGGTTCCAGCGAAGATTTATCATATGATCCTATTGCTGCAGGTGATAGATTACATGTCAAAAGTGCACAAGAGAGCAAATATAAGTAAGGATTGGGAGGGTACTCCTGGTGATATGGGACACAGCCAAGAAAAAGGTTCAGATGACCTCTGATCCATTTGTTCTAGTAGAGTAATGGCTGCCTATAAACCTGCCTGACATTATCACGGTGAACTGTAGTGACAGACCGGCCCTGTGGAGTATAGGCCGGAAGATATGAGCCTCACTAGATGGAATCTCCCCTGTGCTTTAGTTTGGTCAACAGGGAACACAGCCTACTCCGGACTACACATGGCCCCTTGAGACCAGGGTTCCTCCTCATCCCTGTTCAACAAAAGCATCTATCTGAAAAACAATAAATGATATGAATGCAGGACAGAAATCCGTTCTTGAACAGGTTATGGAGGGCGGCATTACATGCTTCCATACTGGTTGTTATGCKTTATTGATATTATGAGCTCATGCAGTATTTTAAGTGTCAGTTAATCATTATAGACAGTGGTTCATTTAATTGAACAAAAAAAACATGGACTCTGCTCYGGAGGAAAGAATCAAATTGTAGATTGTAGCAACCCTAATCCTATCACGGTTGTGCTGGTTTACTGATGTAGATGGCTTGTAGATGGCTTGCTTGTGATTAAAATACTACACCAAGATTAATTTGCTCTTTGATAGAAGACATCAATCAACCCATCCTCGATGTGGATACATGAAATCTAACCATATCTAAAACGCAATTAAATAATTTATCTACATGATTTTGATTAAGTATTTGCACGTTCAATAAATAATTTATATGAACTAAATACTTCGTATGTCAAGTCTTTTGTTACATGCTGACATCTCAGATGGGAAAACTCCATGTGTAGTCTGTAGCAAAGCATGTAACTTTTGCAACACAGACATTTGGGTAATTGAACATGCAAAACTCTTCTGAAAGTATTTTGAAGTAAAACGTGGTTGACATCACTCGACGTGGTCTGACAATCCAGTGTGGTCATTAAAAGGCTAAGATACTCCTGCTGCTTTATGAAATTAGTATTAGCAGAAGACACTAGGGACCTTGCCTGAAGGTGCGAACAAATCGTTTCTCTCCATCAGGGCTGTCCAATCCTCACTCCGACAAGCCTGTGTGAACGGATTAGCACCAAGAACAACCTGTACCCTCCAGAGTCATTCTCTGGTGTAAATCTATGCCTTGGCATTGGACCAAGCCCCTCATGATGGCTCTTTGCCCACATTATATGGGACAATTCCAATAAATATAGCTAGTTACAAAACGTCCCATATCTTTTGTGTCACTGCAATTTGGTTACCCCCGCTCGATTTACGCGATTGGATTAATATCATCATGATATATTCCACACACCCTTCAGCTTAAAAAAAAAATAACACATACAGTCCACTATATTACTGGCACATTTAAGGTCAGATATCTCGCTCAAGGACACTAAAGTAAAGACAATGTCCACATTGATTGGTAACCAACATGCACTAGGCTACAATCCAACTCTCTACACTCCCCACACCATTATACCTCTACCAAGCTCTGTAATCAAGCTGTTTCCAATAGCTGGTCTCCCATCGGCATTGACTACTCCCCCACGTCTGTCTGAAAATTCTGCCACCTTTCATCCCTGCCSCCCTCCCCCATCCACCGCTACTCGCGTTAGGAGCCCTTCACGCCTGACTTACCCCCCATGCCATTACCGTAGCTGACCGCCGCCTTCCTCCTCTCACCCTCTCTCTCTCTCTCCTGTATCTGTTCCCTACATCTCCCCCTCTCAACTTCTCTCCTCGCCGTTAATACGTTCCCCAGAATTCCTTGTGGTCCCTGATACATCAGCGGTGCAATCAATCACGGTACCCTCCTTTCGTCGCGCCTTTTCCCAGGGATTGATGTGTGAGGCGTCAAATGACTGTTATCCCGGCACTCCATGTCTCTATATGGGGCTTGTATCTGGAGTATACGAGCAAGGTTAGCACACTGGGGGAAGTTGTTAACCAAACTGTCCATCCTCCATGGAGATATGTGAGCTTAAAGCAGGTTCAATGATATAGTGGCTAGTGCGTGGCATACACTACATGACAAAAAGTATGTGGACACCTGCTCGTCAAACATCTCATTCCAAAATCATGGGCAATAATATGGGCTTGTACCCCCCCTTTGTTGCTATAACAGCCTAATACCTATAAAAACACTCTTCTGGGAAGGCTTTCCACATTGATGCGGGAACTTACTTACATTCAGCCACAAGAGCATTAGTGAGGTCGGGCACTGATGTTGGCCAATTAGGCCTGGCTCGCAGTCGGCGATGTTGACTAATTATTTCTGTATGGACCTTGTTTGTGCACTGGGGCATTGTCATGCTGAAATAGGAAAGGTTCTTCCCCAAACTGTTGCCACAAAGTTGGAAGCACAGAATCGTCTAGAATGTCATTGTATGCTGCAGCGTTCAGATAACTGACTTGGTAAGGTGGCATCTTATGACATTGCCACGTTGAAAGTCACTGAGCTCTTCAGTGGGGCCATTCTCCTGCCGATGTTTGTCTATGGAGATTGCATGGCTGTGTACTCGATTGTATACATCTGTCAGCAACAGGTGTGGCTGAAATAGCCAAATCCACTCATTTGAAGGGGTGTCCACATACTTTTGTATATATAGTGTCTAAGAAAGAGCCATGGGTAATACTTCAAATTAACTGCACATTAAATGTTATATGAATGCAGATTGCTGCATTACTATTAATGGTGCGAGATAATGTTGTGAATAAGTATGTAACCCTAATGGAAATCAATGTTGAAGTTGGAAAATGGTTGACATTTAATTCAGATTCAGAACCTTGCAATATTCTAATTACAATGGTGGGTGAGCTACTGCAGCAATGGCCCAACTAATAGATTGTGTGTAACAGAGTAATGAACAACTGAAAAGCGATGCTTAAGCTACTGTTCTGTTTTGTGAATCCGGTTCCTGCATTATTGATTGGACACACTGTGGTCACATCCGCAGACAATCAGGGATACAGAAAGCCTCCAGTGTCAAGCCAGTGAAGCCGCAGAACTGCCACAAGAAACACACGACGAAATGGAGACATTTAACCAACAAAGAACCAACCTTGAGTTTTGCACCATATAAATGCACCGATATAAGCTATTTTGTATTGGGCTGCTGTCCACATGTCCCCAAGTGCTGTAACACATTTTAATCTGTACCTGACTGAAAATAAAGAAATGCAAACCATCCAACCTCCCTGAGCCCTCCCTGAAAGTTATTCTAAGTACTATATTAAAGCTAAAAAGCGAGAGCATGTGCTTTACATACACTACATGACCAAAAGTACGTGGACACCTGCTCGTTGAACATCTCATTCCAAAATCATGGGCATAAATTTGGAGTTGGTCCTCTCTTTGTTGCTATAACAGCCTCCACTACTCTGGGAAGGTTTTCCACTAGATGATGGAACATTGCACGGGGACTTGCTTATATTCAGCCATAAGAGCATTAGTGAGGTCTGGCACTGATGTTGGGAGATTAGTCCTGACTTGCAGTCGGCGGTCTTGATTCATCATTTCTGTATGGACTTCACTTTCAGCACAGAGGCATTGTCATGCTGAAAAAGGAAAGGGTCTTCCCCAAACTGTTGCCACAAAGTTGGAATCACAGAATCGTCTAGATTGTCATTGTATGCTGTAGTGTTAAGATTTCCCTTCACTGGCAGTAAGGGGCTTAGCCCGCTCGGCCATGGAAACCCATTTCATGAAGCTCCCGACAAACAGTTATTGTGCTGACGTTGCTTGCTGAGGCAGTTTGGAACTCGGTGGTGAGTGTTGCAACCGAGGACAGACGATTTTATTCGCAACAGCAATCGGCGATTTCGTTCTGTGAGCTTGTGTGGCCTACCACTTCAAGACTTGCTCCGAGAGATTTCCACTTCACAACACTTATAGTTGACCTGGGCAGCTCTAGCAGGTGCATACATTTGATGAACTGACTTGTTGGAAAGATGGCTTTCTATGACGGTGCCACTTTAAAAGTAATTGATCTCTTCAGTAAGGCCATTCTACTGCCAATGTTTGTCTATGGAGATCGCATGGCTGTGTGCTCGATTGTATACACCTGTCAGCAACGGGTGTGGCTGAAATAGCCAATTGCACTCATTTGAAGGGGTGTCCACATACATTATTTATACAAAAGTATCTGGTCTTAGAGCTGGAGGAGTCTCATAGTCCAGCAGTGGTGCTAGACGGTCTACCTCAGGAGATTCCACAGAACAGAGTTAATCAAGCCTGAACCCCCAGTAGATAACGACCCAAAGTGACTATCATCCTCCCCTTTTAGCCACACAGAGGGCATTGCCCCTTTAAAGCTTGCTGTGGAAACACAGGCTACTACAGTATTTAATTAACTGAAAAAAWTGAAAAACATACAAATGTGATGAAAAAAGCGGTAAAGGTCTCCTGAAGGGACTATGGAAACCACTCACCGATGTTTAATGGCATTTTGTAACAGGTTAAATATGAAAAAGGCATCGTTGTGCGGTTGGATCATTAATTTCATGCAGACCATGTTTGAAAGCCATTAGCGTTGATGTAAAAGGGCCGCGACCCAGGGTTTCGAAAAGGCAGGTAAGTGTCATTAATATTTGGTGATGCCTAGGCACTGAGCTATCTACTAATTGTTTTCATTGCGGTCTCGGAAGATGAGTTCTAACTACTCTCCCAGGCCCTGAGGTGGCTTAGTCACCAAGGTAGAGATGGGTTGTTGCATACAACATTTCAAAGAAAGAAATTGTAATCACTTCAAATTCACCTYAAAAATGCAGCCCAGAAATGGTGAGACTGTTTCAAATGCAGTACACCATCCTAGCTACTAGTGTTGATATGTGGTGATATTGTTTAATACTTCCTGTTTTTTTTAAAGGGTAATTTATCAGAAGTACTTTGTGACTTGTATTAGTAGCATTTAATTGGTTAGTAAAAGTAGAAGTAGTGACGACGTTAGTGATGGAAATAGTGACTGTAGCCCAGTAGTAAAAGTTGTAAAAAAGTAGCAGCAGTAGTAGTAGCACTAGAAGTTCCAAATAATAATAAGTCAGAAGTAAAAGAAAGATTTTCAGTGTGACTGCTGAAACTAAACAAGTTAAAAAGCATGCTGCAACAAGTACAGTAGCAAGGAGCTACTTTGGCTCGTTTTACTGACTTTAACGGATATTTTCAACTCATTCAGTACATTGAGTCAGTCAAATCAAATCAAATCCAATTGTATTTGTCACATCATACACATGGTTAGCAGATGTTACTGTGAGTGTAGCAAAATGCTTGTGCTTCTATTTCCGACCATGCAGTAATATCTAACAAGTAATCTAACCTAACAATTTCACAACAACTACCTTATACACACAAGTGTAAAGGAATGAATACGAATATGTACATAAAAATATATGAATGAGTGATGGCCGAACGGCATAAGCAAGATGCAGTAGATGGTATAGAGTACAGTATATACATATGAGATAAGTAATGTAGGGTATGTAAACATTATTTAAAGTGGAATCGTTTAAAGTGGCTAGTGATACATTTATTACATACATATTTTAATTATTAAAGTGGCTAGAGATGAGATAGTATGTTGGCAGCAGCCACTCAATGTTAGTGATGGCTGTTTAACAGTCTGATGGCCTTGAGATAGAAGCTGTTTTTCAGTCTCTTGGTCCTCGCTTTGATGCACCTAAACTGACCTCGCCTTCTGGATGATAGCGGGGTGAACAGGCAGTGGATCGGGTGGTTGTTGTCCTTGATGATCTTTATGGCCTTCCTGTGACATCGGGTGGTGTAGGTGTCCTGGAGGGCAGGTAGTTTGCCCCTGGTGATGCKTTGTGCAGACCTCACTACCCTCTGGAGAGCCTTACAGTTGTGGGTGGAGCAGTTGACGTACCAGGAGGTGATACAGCCCGACAGGATGCTCTCRATTATGCATCTGTAAAAGGTTGTGAGTGGTTTTGGTGACAAGCCGAATTTCTTCAGCCTCCTGAGGTTGAAAAGGCGGTGCTGCGCCTTCTTCACMACGCTGTCTGTGTGGGTGGACCAWTTCAGTTTGTCCGTGATGTGTACACCGGGGAACTTTCCACCTTCTCCACTACTGTCCCGTCGATGTGGATAGGGGGCTGCTCCCTCTGCTGTTTTCTGAAGTCCACGATCATCTCCTTTGTTTTGTTGACATTGAGTGTGAGGTTATTTTCCTGACACCACACTCAGAGGGCCCTCACCCCCTCCTTGTAGGCCATCTCGTCGTTGTTGGTAATCAAGCCTACCACTGTAGTGTCGTCTGCAAACTTGATGATTGAGTTGGAGGCGTGCATGGCCACGCAGTCATGGGTGAGCAGGGAGTACAGGAGAGGGCTGAGAACGCACCATTGTGGGGCCCAAGTATTGAGGATCAGCGGGGTGGAGATGTTGTTACCTACCCTCACCAACTGGGGGCGGTGCGTCAGGAAGTCCAGGACCCAGTTGCACAGGGTGGGGTCGAGACCCAGGGTCTCGAGCTTAATGACGAGTTTGGAGGGTACTATGGTGTTAAATGCTGAGCTGTACTCGATGAACAGCATTCTTACATAGGTATTCCTCTTGAACAGATGGTTTAGGGCCTTGTGCAGTGTGATTGCGATTGCGTCTTCTGTGGACCTATTGGGGTGGTAAGCAAATTGGAGTGGGTCTAGGGTGTCAGGTAGGGTGGAGGTGATATGGTCCTTGACTAGTCTCTCAAAGCACTTCATGATGACGGAAGTGAGTGCTACGGGGCGATAATCATTTAGCTCAGTTACCTTCGCTTTCTTGGGAACAGGAACAATGGTGGCCCTCTTGAAGCATGTGGGAACAGCAGACTGGGATAAGGATGGATTGAATATGTCCGTAAACACACCAGCCAGCTGGTCCGCACATGCTCTGAGGACGTGGCTGGGGATGCCGTGTGGGCTGGCAGCCTTGCGAGGGTTAACACGTTTAAATGATTTACTCACGTTGGCTGCAGTGAATGAGAGCCCATAGGTTTTGGTAGCGGGCCATGTCAGTGGCACTGTATTTTCCTCAAAGCGAGCAAAGAAGTTGTTTAGCTTGTCTGAAAGCAAGACATTGTGGTCCGTGACAGGGCAGTAAAGCCCAGAGCATGCAGGACGCCCCACCGGTGAACGATGAACTGAAAACTCGAAAGAGTCAAACATCTACAAGCCTCTCTCTCGTTCACATGTCGTTCACCATAGGGGGTTTGTTGGTCTTTTGACTTCTTGATTTCTTAATACATTTGATATGAGGTCTAGTTGTGGCCGCAACCAGACGAGATTGTGAACGGCTTTTTTTTTTTTTTGGGGGGGGTTGGATCAGCTTAATCTTGCGCAAAGAATGTTGCTTCCAATGTAATTGTCTGCATCATTTCCAATCCCCCATATTTTTGGGGGTAAATATATATATCCATACACGCATGCATACATATACACATATATACATACACATACCTATATAGACATACATACTTTTTTAAAGAATATACCTTTATTATTATTCCCCGCACCCTACCACCGATCCCCCAATTGGAGTAAACTAATAAACACTTCTGCTTTTACCTTCAATTTATACATCTTATACCCATCTTACAGACACAGTCCACTTTACAATACTCCACCAACCGGGAATGGTAAAGGTCGAAACCGATCTGTTAAAATCAATAAATGACAAACTGGGTATCTTGAATTAGTTAGAAGGATATAAAGAGTTGAAGGCAAGCCTGAGATGAGTGATGAAAAAGCTGCGACATTGGAGAAGGAAACACACAAGCAAAAGGGACAGTCAATAAGATTGAAACCGAAATGAATGGATTAAAAAGGAGACACCATTCTGAAAGAAGCCTTACTGGACATACAAACTAGATCCATGAGAGAGAATTTGGTACTTACAGGTATCCAAGAAAAAGAAGGAGAAGTTCCTGAATCTGTAGTTAGAGAGTTCCTCCTTACAGCGCTTCAGATTCCGCGCGAGGTTGTCGACAAAATCCAACTTGACGTGTTCACCGCTTCGGACAGAGAGGGCAGAGGTACGAACGCCCAATTGTTGCAAAATTGCTTCATTTAAAGATAAAATAATGGTTAAAAGCCTGGTAAAAGACTTGCTGGGACCAAAATTGGCATGAATGATCAGTTTCCGAAGGAATTGCAGAACGGCGCAAAGTTCTGTATCCATTTTCAAAGAAAATAGATTAAAAGCGAAACGAGTAGCTCTCGTCGTTGATAAACTATATATTGAAAACCAGTTGTTCAGAGACACAAAGACTACTCCATGGTTATTTTAAAATTTACAAAGTTCTATAGACGAGGAAAATAAACACAATTCAGCCCGGTTACTGATTGTAACAATACACAAAAATGTATAGCTTTTCTATAAATCTTCACATATAACTAATTGAACACACAAGCACTATTTTACATAGTGAAGATAAAAACTAAGTAAACAGAGGCACAGTATGTGTGGATGGTATGGTTTGTGTTTATTTTTTATTTTATTTGTTATGTTTGGAAAGTTGAGTGAGTGGTTGCATATCCCAGAGCCAATGTATTGCTGTGAGCCGGGTATGAGAGGGATTTCAGGTTGTTCGATGATGGATATACTTTTATAATGAATTATATGTCTTATTTATTTATTGTCCTATCATGGAGAACTACATTTATTTTAAATTTTAAATTAATTATATCTATTATTTATTATCCTATTTTAATGGTACGGTCCATGGCCCTATACCCTTGACACCACCTGAATGACCCAGATACTAAGGAGAAGTCCCTAACTGTTTTTTGTGCTCGCTGTAAGCGGTCTGTATGCAGCTAAAATGAGGTCAGAGACCAAGAGCAGCACTGCCCCCTCAAGATTCTGAGCCTGCTTGGCAGGGTTGGTCCTGCAAAGCCAAAGCCCCCTAAAGGAGAGCATAATATACAAGGAAATTCTCAAAGCTGCTAATGAGAACCTTGACGACCTTGTACCTAGCCGGTGGAGATTCCGGTGGGTGCCCCCACCCAGGCAGTGGCAGTGCTGGCAACACTAGCTGCAGTAACCCATGGGGAGGGGGTCACACTCGACATTCAGAGAGGGGGTATATTATTGTGGCCCCTGCGGCAACAAATCAAAGTCGGACTGCATGGAGATGCGTGGGGACATGGTCATGACGGGTGGCCGTATTGTGGGTGTTTCAGGTAAGGTGTACATTTGACCACCATTATCTAGGATGTGACAATGGTAATAAATCTCTCAATTTTTGCTCATTATTTTGCCGTCTTGCAGGCCTTCTCATGCAGCTGCAACTGCAGTAACATTTGTAAATCATGACCCATCTTGAGTTGGGCTCTGGATGGTTGCAATTGTTGAGAAAAGTGAGCTTATGGTTGTGTGGGGTAAGGGCTGGTGTGTGTGTGTGTGTGTGAGTGTATGTGTGTATCCCACGACTGTTGCGAAGGAGAAGTAAAAGATGTTAGGGACAATAGAGGATGATCCCACAGCTATAAATAATAACAAAAAGAGGTGAGGGCAATGGAAATGCATATGGCAACTGACTACTACAATCCGTAATGGCACTGTATGCTCTTTTCAAAGGATGGATCCAGTCGGTTTCAGGCTATGGATACAGGGGGTAGAGGGTGCTCTGGCCGGGCATTGGGATGACAACCCAACTGGGTTGAGGAGGGCTTTTTAGCGCGTGGAATAGTAGGGACCAATTGGAGGTTTACTTAGTAAGAATGCAAATATCATGGTACAACTATATAGACACTCAATCATTATGTTACTTTTAATAGTACGTTACAAAAATATTTCTGATTAAAGAAATGAAAGGTGTGTCTCATTATGGTAAGTGGTGAAATAAGTAATAGGCCAGTTACAATTGTAATGGCTTTACCAGATAATAAGAAAAGACGATCAGTATTTACCTGGCTAAAAGAGAAGGATTATAATATCTATTGTTTACAGGAAACCCATTCAACAGTTTTAGATGAAGTTTTGTGAAAAAAGAACTGGGGGGCAAAATATATTTCTCCATGGGCAAGAATTGAAAAGGGTGATGGTCTTAATTAACAATAATTTTGATCCAATGTGCAAATTGTCCAAACAGATCCTCAAGGTAGATGGATTATTTTAAATATGTTATTGGACAATAACAAATATGGCTTTTCACCTATACGGTCGATAATGATGATCCAAGCTTTTTGAAAATATATATAAGAATTTATCAACTCTACAAGCAACACTAGACTCTATATTATAGTGGGAGATTTAATACGGTCTTAAATACCTCTATAGACCGGAAGGAAATCACACTACAAACTATCACCCTCAG